>NW_024412400.1:18523620-18599842 GCF_014898765.1 Herpailurus yagouaroundi
GGAAGGAAGGAAGGAAGGAAGGAAGGAAGGAAGGAGCCAATGAGAAACACATACACAAACGCTCCCCATTTCTTGGGGATTAATATCAAAGTCAGGTCTTTACTTTGCCATTCTTGGATGAGCTAGATTTAGAAATCTCTCATAAACATTGTTAATATTCATAATATAAATGTGTAAATTTCAAAAGGCAAAAAATGGCACTCTCATACAAATGTTAGGCTTCTAGTATACACCTTATTAACCACTTGGAAGTATTGCTTAACAAAACCTAAAAAGCATTACATTAGTGTGAAACTAAACATTCCTTTTTTTTTTTTTTTTTTTTTGAGAGAGAGAGAGAGAGAGAGAGAGAGAGAGAGAATCCCAAGCAGGCTCTGTGCTATCAGCCCCAAGCCCCATGCGAGGCTTGAACTCATGAACCTGTGAGATCATGACCTGAGCCTAAGTCGGACGCTTAACCGACTGAGCCACCCAGGAGCCCCGAACATATTCTATTTTAGAATTTCTATTACTTGTGGTTATAGATTCATGACTGTGGCACACAACTAGATTTTCCTTCTTCAAATTAATGATCTGTTCTAGGAAAAATGAAGCAAACAGAGCAAAACATCCTAAAGCAGGTGGTAGCAGTTGAACCATAATTTTGTGCATCATTATAAAGTACATTTTTAAAAATTCACAAGGATGCAAACTTAAAAATTATTTTATGAGCTTCCAAAAACATTTGTTCATTAGATTCGTTCAGGTGGGGTTGAGTTTTTAAGGGCCACAAACTATTGTAATATCTGTATTTTTGCCCCTTAAAAAACAATTTTCACATCTCAGGGGGCATCCTTTTGAGAATTCATGGCGGAAAGAAAGCAAGACCAAGAAAAGCGAGGGCTGGGGTGCCCGGGGAAAGAGTAAAGGAGAAGGGAGGAAAAGTGAGAAGGGGGGATATAAGAACTGATTGAATATAGGCAATTGTCCCCCACCCCCATATATTGTATAAGTTGATATGTGTGTAGAGCAGGGCTTTCCCAAGAGTGGTGCAATTGACATTTGGGGCTGGATAATCGTCTGTTGGGAGGGCTGTCCTGTGCATTACAGGACATGTTTAGCAGCATCCCTGGCTTCTAGCCACTGGATGCCTGTACCAAACCTCCCAGCCCCCCGTTGTGACAACCAAAACTGTTTCCAGACATTACCAAATGTCCCCAGGGGCAGGGTTGCAAAATTGCCCCCATTGAGAACCACTAGCATAGAGTGATTTAAAACTGAAAATAAGAAGAACTAGAACTCTGGAGTTGTGGGGTAGAAGAGAGTAACTTCTGTGTGTGAGGTTAAATGACAAATGCAGACAGCAGAATACTGTATTTGTTTCTTACGGATGCTGTAACAAATTACCACAAATGTAGTGCTTTAACACAAGACACACTTATTATCTAACAGTTCTACAGGTCTCACTAGACTAAAAGTAAGGTGTTAACAGAGCTGTGTTCCTCTCTGGAGGCTCTTGAGGAGAATCAGCTTTCTTGCCTTTGCTGAAAGCATTAGGAGGCTGCCCACATTCTTTGGATTGTCCTCCCCTTCCATTTTCTTTTTTTCTTAAATTTTTTTTTCAACGTTTATTTATTTTTGGGACAGAAAGAGACAGAGCATGAACGGGGTAGGGGCAGAGAGAGAGGGAGACACAGAATCGGAAACAGGCTCCAGGCTCCGAGCCATCAGCCCAGAGCCCGACGCGGGGCTCGAACTCACGGAGCGCGAGATCGTGACCTGGCTGAAGTCGGACGCTTAACCGACTGCGCCACCCACGCGCCCCCTCCCCTTCCATTCTCAAAGCCAATAATGTCAACGTAAATCCTCCTCATGTGGCCGTCTCTCTGATACTCATGTTCTCCTGCCTCCCTCTCATATTTAAAGAACCCTGGTGATTACACTGGGCCCGCCAGATGATCTCCCCATTTCGAGGTCGGCTGCTTAAATCCACCTGCAACCTTATTTCCCCTTTGGTTTGTAATTTACCACAGCCACAGAATTCAGGTATAAGGACATGGCCATCTTTGGAGGGGCCATTATTCTGCCTACTACAAATACATATGGAATGATCCCATTAATGTTCGTATTACTGACTTGTACCATAGGGAAAAAAAAATGAAACAAAACCTGTTTCAGGACAACAAAAGTGGAACATACTACCAGTTCCTTCTGTTTCCAAGGAGAGGCACCTGCAATCTTCCCTGTTTTTTTCTAAACGATGGAAGTTATTTTGTGGTAGGTAATAATATATAGTCCTTATGTGGAATTGTTTTGTTAAAGGTGTATACGTCAGCTCATGAAATCACTGGTGAAGACAGAGACCTCCAGATATCAGTTGGTATAGCCATTTATACAAATGACTAGAATTTCACGGTGTGTTATCATTGTTTATTGAACATCTGTTTATTTAGCCCTATTTTATAGGCATGCTCACAATAGCTGTTATTAAAGCCTACTTCCTGTGACTAAAAAAATCCCTCGAAAAGTCTTCTGTATCCATAATCACTTTTGATGTTTCCATTTAGTTGTGAGTTTTGGGGTTTCATAAATGTACCACATTATAAAGAGATCACAGGCTCCAAGCCATGTTCGTTTCCAACCATCTGTATAGTCTAGTGGCTTCAGAGTAATATGGCTTATAGAGGTTCTTACCAACTCTCACCTCAAAATTAACCTCTCAATTTACAAAAACTTTAAAAAACACGGGTAGGCTGCACTGAGTAATAACTAGTATCATAGCACCAGATAAAGACCAGATAGAAAACTCTGTGTCTGCCCAGCTCAGAAGAAGGAAAATTGAGACAGTCTTTGGGGCAAGAGAGCAACAGCCAATGCGTTTCTTAACTCACTGGTTAGTAGAGGGCAAGAAGACAGATCTGAGTCTCATACCCCTTTGCAACTTTTGGAATCCCACTCTGGTTCCCTATTTCCCTCCCTCACTCCCTCCCTCTCCTTCCTTTACCTTTGTTTTCCTTTTCCCCTTACTTTTCCCTCCCTTTCATTGCTATTTCTTGAAAATTGCAGTACACAAAACAGACAGAAACCTGACTGACTTAAGATTTCTGGGGGTGGGGCACCTGGGTGGCTCAGTTGAGCATCTGACTCTTGATTTTGGCTCAGGTCATGATCCCAGGGTCATGGGACCAACCCCCAGGTCGGGCTCAGTGCTGAGCGTGGAACCTGCTTAAGATTCTCTCTCTCCTTTCCTCTCCTCTGCTCACTCTCAATCTCTCTCTCTCAAATAAAAATGAGAAAAAAAAAAGATTTCTGGTGGTGGAAGGTGACCAAGATAAACAATAAATAAATAAGTAAAACATGGAGAATGTCAGATGGCGCTTCTATGGGGATAAAAAAAAATGGAGAACGGGAGAAGAGACAATGCCAAGGGCAAGAATGAGGGAATTTTACATTTTAAATAGAGGGTCCAGGAAGTTCCCCCTGAGAAGGTGAAGTTTGAGCAAAGACCTGAAGAAGGTGAGGGAATGAGTCATGTCTTTGGAAGAAGAGCATTCCAGGTAGAGCGAACAGCCACTGCAAGGTGCAGGGAGTAATTGTAAAGCTGGAGCACGCATAAGTGTATTTGAGGACAGCAAGGAGGCCAATGTAAATGCAGAGGCAGCAACAAGGAAAACCAGTGAGAAATGATATCAGGGAGGTAATTACGCCCCAGGTCCTGGGTAAGAGTGATACTCAAAGGCAGTGAGTGGGCTTTTCTGTCTCAGGGGGCATTTTGAAAATTGGTGGGATGTTTTTGATCGTCACAATAATGGCAGGGATGCTACCTGCACTTCAGGGGTGGGGACTAGGACTGCCAGGAATTCTACAAATGTGTGGGACGGTCCCACTCAAGGAGGAACTGTCCTGGGTTTAACACAGCTTTCAAACATCTTCCCACTATAACAGAGGAGGAAGAAAAATTTATTTCATGAGCCTAGAATTTCATTTCACATAAAAACACCAACTACCTTTTGCACAGCTTTAATGTATATACCATATTTTCTAGGAGTGTAACTACCTCGTGAATGAAGGGAAGGTTGTCGCTTGTGTCGTTTGAAACTTTACCAAGATTTTTTTTTTTTAATTTTTTTTTTTTTAACGTTTATTTATTTTTTTGGGACAGAGAGAGACAGAGCATGAACGGGGGAGGGGCAGAGAGAGAGGGAGACACAGAATCAGAAACAGGCTCCAGGCTCTGAGCCATCAGCCCAGAGCCCGACGCGGGGCTCAAACTCACGGAACGCGAGATCGTGACCTGGCTGAAGTCGGACGCTTAACCGACTGCGCCACCCAGGCGCCCCTACCAAGATTTTTTGAACCGTTTGGATATCAGATCATTGACGGCAACACTGTTTATGGTATTTGAGATGCTGACAGCATAGACCTGTATCATGCTGTATTCACAGTCGTTCTACATACAGGTATAAACACCATCTTACGACCTCATTATATCCTCTGATCTAGTTACATGCAGAAATATGCATATTGAAATACATGCTGTTTTACTATAGATTACTTTTATTTTTCATTTATATTAATTATAGTTTGGGCACTATATTGATTTTTCTGAAACTGTATTTATAGATTTTTTATATATATACTTCATATTATGGTAGTAAAGAGGACATTATAAATTCTCATTATAGGGGTGCTTGAGGGGCTCAGTCAGTTAAGCATTTGCCTTCAGCTCAGATCATGATCTCACGGTTTGTGAGTTCGAGCCCCACGTCAGGCTGTCTGCTGTCAGCACAGAGCCTGCTTCAGATCCTCTGTCACCCCCTTCCCACTCTTCCTCCCCCATTTGCGCTCTCTGTCTCTCTCCAAATAAATAAATAAACTTCAAAAATAATAAATAAATTCCTATTACAAAAACAGCGTGTTGACCCAAAAAACAAATAATCCAATTAAAAAATGGGTAGAAGACATGAATAGACATTTCTATTCAGAAGACATACAGATGGCCAATAGATACATGAAAAGATGCATCAGGGAAATGCAAATCAAAAGTACCAGGAGATATTACCTCATACCTGTCAGAATGGCTAAAATCAACACCACAAGAAACAACAGGTGTTGGCGAAGATGTGGAAAAAGGGAACCCTCTTGCACTGCTGGCGGGAATGCAAAGTGGTGCAGCCACTATGGAAAACAGTATAGAGGTTCCTCAAAAACTTAAAAATAGAATTACCCTATGATCCAACAATTGCACTACTAGATACTTACCCAAATAATACAATCCTAAATCAAAGGGATACATGTACCCCAATGTTTATAGCAGCATTATTTACAGTAGCCAAATTATGGCAACAGCTCAACTGTCCATTGACTGATGAACAAAGAAAATGAATAATATGAATATATTACTCAGACATAAAAAAGAATGCAATCTTGCCATGTGCAAGGACATGGATGGAGCTAGAGAGTATTTTGTAAGTGAAATAAATAGTCAGAGAAAGACAAATACCATATGATTTCATTCATATGTGGAATTCAAGAAACAAACAAGCAGGTGTGCCTCAGTGGCTCAGTAGGTTAAGCATTCGACTTCCACTTAGGTCATGATCTCACAGCTCATGAGTTTGAGCCTCACGTTGGGCTCTGTGCTGACGGCTCAGAGCCTGGAGCCTGGAACGGGCTTCATTTTCTCTGGCTCCCTCTCTCTCTGCCACTCCCCTGCTCGCTCTCTCTCTCTCTCAAAAATAAACATTGAAAAAGAAAAAACAAAGAAAGAAATGAGCAAAGGTAAAGAAATAAAGGAAGGAAGGAAGACAGAGGCAAACGAGGAAATAGACTCTTAACTATAGAGAATAATGTGATGTTTACCAGAGGGAAGGAAGGGTGGGGAATCGGTTATACAGGTGATGGGGATCAAGGAAGCACTTGTGAGGAGCACTGGGTGTTGTATGGAAGTGTAGAATCACTAAATTGTGCATCTGAAACTAATATTACACTGTGTGTTAACTAACTGGAATTTAAATTTTAAAAAAGAGGGTATTGAGTCCTTTCAACCTCAAAATAGGGTGGAAAGCCCTAGTGTAGGAGTCTTGTAGGCCTTTTGTCTTTTTTTTTTTTTTATCTTTTACTCCGAGATTGAAAGTCATTGGGGAGTTTGGAACAAAAGAGTAGCATGATCTGACAAGTTTCAGGAATGTTACACTTGCTGCTTTGTGGAGAATAGATTTTAGGGAATCCCAACCCAAGTGTAGAAGGTTTATCAGAACCCTCCTCCTATACTGCTTGGTGGACCTAGATCCCTACATTTTTATCCCTGTAGCCCACCAAGGCTGTTGGAGTGCTGCTCAGCTTCTCTGCATCTCAGTTACCCCTTCCAGAAGCACCCTTGAATGCCACACCTTTCCCAGACTCCCCATGTTCTCCTAGATCTAGGTTCTATAAGTTTTTGCTGCTTGTTGGCTCCAATACCCATATATACATCTGTGTATATATGTGTGAATATATGTGTGTGTGTGTATATATGTATATATAATGCATATACTTTATATTCTTATATGTATATGTGTATATATATACTTTATATACTTATTCACTTTACATATATATGTATATATAATTATATATAAAATACTTTTATAGCTGTCCTCAGAGGGAGAGTTTGTCCAGATTGCCTTGTCCACCAATTATAGATCCCACCATTATTAAAGGTGGAATTTCTATGACGTTTTAATTTTTTTTAATGACTCTATAACTCAAAGAGCAGTGGCATGTTTATAACTACACCCTAAATTCATGAATCTGAATGCAGGCACTTTTTAAAAAAATTTTTTATTTATTTCTGAGAGAGCATGAGCAGTGGAGGAGCAAAGGGGACAGAGGATCCAAAGTGGGCTTCAAACTGACAACAGCGAGCCCCGAGGCAGCGCTCAAACTCATGAACGGTGAGATCATGCCCTGAGCTGACGTCAGATACTCAATGGACTGAGCCAGTCAGGTGCCCCTCTATGACTTTTTTTTTTTTTAACATTTATTTATTTTTGAGACAGAGAGAGACAGAGCATGAGCAGAGGAGGGGTAGAGAGAGAGGGAGACACAGAATCTGAAACAGGCTCCAGGCTCTGAGCTGTCAGCACAGAGCCTGACGCGGGGCTCAAACTCACAGACCGCGAGATCATGACCTGAGCCCAAGTGGGCCGCTGAACCTACTGAGCCGCCCAGGCGCCCCAATGTTTATTTATTTTTGAGACAGAGAGAGACAGAGCATGAACAGGGGAGGGTCAGAGAGAGAGGGAGACACAGAATCTGAAACAGGCTCTGGGCTCTGAGCTGTCAGCACAGAGCCCAATGCGAGGCTCGAACCCATGGACCGCGAGATCGTGACCTGAGTTGAAGCCGGACGCTTAACCGACTGAGCCACCCAGGCGCCCCCCTCTATGACTTTTTTAATGAAACAAAACAAAACAAAACTCAAAAATAAGAAACCAAAATGATAACATGGTTCTAAGTGGTGGAATTCAGGTAATTTTTTAAATGTTTTGTGTTTTCAAATTTTCTGTAATTACAAAAAAAAAAATGTTTTCGGGGTGCCTGGGTGGCTCAGTGGGTTGAGCGTCTGACTTCCGCTCAGGTCATGATCTCATAGCTCGTGAGTTCGAGCCCCGCATCAGGCTCTGTGCTGACAGCTCGGAGCCTGGAGCCTGTTTCGGATTCTATGTCTCCCTCTCTCTCTGCCCCTAACCCACTCTCATTCTGTCTCTGTCTCTCTCAAAAATAAACATTAAAAAAAAATTTTTTTAATGTTTTGTGTTTTCCAATTTTCTGTAATTACAAAAAAAAAAAAAAAAAGACTTTTTGCTTGTTAGCATTATGTTTAAAGAAGTTTGAAAGTACAGGGCACCTGGCTGGCTCAGTAAGTAGAGCATATGACCCTTGATCTTGGGGTTGTGAGTTTGAGCCCCACGTTGGGTGAAGAGATTATTTTTTTTAAGTTTATTTATTTATTTTGACAGAGAGAGAGAGAGACTGAGAGCTGGGGAGAGGCAGAGAGTGAGGGAGAGAGAAAATCCCAAGCAGTCTCCACACTGTCAGGGCAGAGCCCAATGGGGGGCTCAGACTCACAAACCGTGAGATCATGACATGAGCCAAAATCAGGAGTCAGAGGCTTAACTGATTGAGCCACCAAATCACCCTGTGATTACTTTAAAGAAAAAGAGTCCCACGGTGGGGGGGCCTGGGTGGCTCAGCTGATTAAGCGTCTGACTCTTGATTTCAGTTTGGTCATGATCTCACAGTCTGTGGGCTCGAGCCCCACATAGAGTTCTGCCCTCCCTGCTTGGGATTCTCTCTCCCTTTCTCTCTGCCCCTCCCCTGTTCGTGCTCTCTCTCTCTCTCAAAATAAATAAATAAACATTAAAAAAAAAAAGAGGGAGAGAGAGACCCACACATTCTAAGCATGCTTAAAAATAGAAATAATTTGGGGCACCTGGATAGCTCAGTCAGTTAAGCAACTGACTTCAGCTCAGGTCATGATCTCACAGTTTGTGAGTTCAAACCCCACACCAGGTTGCAGAGGCTGCTTGAGATTTTCTCCGCCCCTTCCTCATTTGCACTCTCTCAAAATAAATAAACTTAAAAAAAATAGAGGGGCGCCTGGGTGGCTCAGTCGGTTAAGCGTCCGACTTCGGCTCAGGTCATGATCTCACAGTTCGTGAGTTCGAGCCCCGCGCCGGGCTCTGTGCTGACAGCTCAGAGCCTGGAGCCTGCTTCACATTCTGTGTCTCCCTCTCTCCCTGCCCCTTCCCTGCTCATGCTGTGTCTCTCTCTGTCTCAAAAATAAATAAACATTAAAAAAAATTTTTTTAAACACTTAAAAAATAGAAATAATTTGTATAGATAGTCTAGAAGGTGATTTTTAGAGTTAATGTACATTTTAAACATGCCTTTAAATGATGTGAAAAAGTTAAAGTTGCTATTCCTTGCAATACTCTGAACACCTGAATAGCCAATAAGTCAAACACATGTTTACTAATTAAAATTAAAAGTGATTTAGGGTAAGCTTGTTAAGAACACTCTCATTTATTTTTTAAGATATGTGAAAAATTTTGAAACATCCTTGGCCTAGAAATTACAATATTTAGTTATTAGAAAATCATTGGGGGCAGCTGGCAGGCTCAGTTGGAAGAGCATGAAACGCTTGATCTCAGGGTCATGAGTTTGAGCCCCACACTGGGTGTAGAGATTACTTAAATAAATAAAACTTTAAAAAAAGAAGAATATCAGGGGCACCTGGGTGGCTCAGTTAAGCGGCCAATTTCAGCTCAGGTCATGTTCTCACAGGTTTATGAGTTTGAGCCCCGCTTCAGGCTCTGTGCTGACAGCTCAGACCTGGAGCCTGCTTTGGATTCTGTGTCTCCCTTTCTCTGCCCCTCCCCCGCTCACTCTGTGTCTCTCTCCATCTCTCAAAAAATGAATAAATGTTTATATACATATATATACACACACATATATATAAAGAAAATCATTGTATATAGAAGATACTACATATAATTAAATAATTATGCCTCCTCTAAAAGCACAAATGTATTTTGGAACACCACATTTAAATATTTATCTAAAACTGGTTACGTTTTAAGAACAGTTCCAAAACATTGAGGGCTAAGTAACTCATGCAAAATTGTTCCTTGATTTTATTATACTTGAAATGTTGGCTGAAGAAATTATTGATAATGAAAATGCGTTCAGGAGAAAAAAAAAAAAAAACTAGAGAGAAGATCATGAAATCGCTGTAATTTTGTGAGACAGACGTTGTCAGTGCTCAGCCAGAACACTTCAGATGTTTTCACTTCTTCTATGTCGCCCGCCCTCCTCGGCTGAGTGCTTTTGTATCTAAGGGCCTGCACCTGTGTCCTTGAACTACAGGTGCCACTTGCCTGCTAGTTTACATTGCAGTACCTGGGAGTTCACACTCTCCTCAGGTGACCTGAAGCCCAACTAATACAAGGAATGTGAAAGCCCCGTTTCTTTGCCGGGAGTTGGAACAAACTCTGAATACTCGCCAGTATTCCCCTAAAAGGACTTCTGCGATAAACCACCAGCACAGGAATCCCTGATTTGGAGTCGGTTTCTATACGTGTCATTATCTCAAATTACAACATCTCTAGGAAAAAAAATAGTATAAAATTTTTTTCTAGGAGCACCTGGATGGCTCAGGTGTTTAAACATCTGACTTTGACTCAGGTAATGATCTCATGGTTAGTGAGTTTGAGCCCCACGTCAGGCTCTGTGCTGACAGTTCAGAGCCTGGAGTCTGCTTTGGATTCTGTGTCTCCCTCTATCTCTGCCCCTCCCCCACTAGTGCTCACGCTCACTCTCTCTCTCTCTCTCTCTCTCAAAAATAAATAAACACTAATTTTTTTTAATTAAAATTTTTTTTTTTCTAGGGGCTCCTGTATGGTTCATTAGGTTGAGTATCTCACTCTTGATTTCTGATCAGGTCATGATCCTGGGATCATGGGATTGAGCCCTACATTGGGCTCCACGCTTGGGATTCTCTCTCTCTCTCTGTCTCTCCCTCTGCTTCTCTCCCCCGCTCGCTCTCTTTCTCTAAAATTAAAAAAAAAAAATTTTCCTGCATCATGTCAGGAAGCAACAGGATTTATTTTTATATCCAAATCAAATATGACATACATTGGAATTAAATATAGTTTATATATTCAGAAACTTAATATTATTAGTTCACTAAGGAATTATTAGGGACCTAAGGGTTAATGAACACTAATAGTATTCAATTAAGACCATTTATAGGAGTGATATATAAACTGACAATCCGGACCTAGGGTCTGCAGAGAAAGAGCTATTCCTGGCCCAGTTGGAACACCAAATTATTGATTAAGCGGTTGCTTGGGGAAATGGAGAATTAGAGAGCAGGAAATTGGCTCTTAAGAGAAATGTCACTCAAACCATCATGAGCTGCTAGATCCCTGTGTTCCACTACAGAAATATTTCTCTCTAAAAAGTCTGAACTAGACATCAAGACTCTCAGAGTACTCCTTCCCCCAGGTAGAATAGGAAAAATACTGACAAAAGTCTGGATTTATTGTTTTACCCATTTTACATATGAACTTGAAGCCACTGTCTTGCTCCAAATGATTTCTGCCAGGAGATGGGAGTACAGGAGTTTGAACTCCAGCAATCGTACTCCAGCATCCTTGTCTTTAACTATTACTCCACTAACACACAGCATCCTCTCCCATGTTTATAATAGGAGATACAAGCACAAGAGAGACTAAGAAGCTTGCCTGAGGCATCAGAGTGAGTCCCAAACAGTAAAAACTAGATTACCTATTTTTTTTAAACATTACGTAATTTTTTTGTTTATTTATTTACTTATTTTTAGTAATCTCTACATCCACTGTGAGGCTCAGACTCACAACCTTGAGATCAAGAGTCGCATGCTCTTCCAACTGAGCCAACCAGGCACCCCCAAAACTAAATTATCTAGCTGGATGTGTGCCTAGTTTTTTCCTTCCTGTTACCTTCTCAATTCTTCTAAAATCCTCTTTAAATAGTTTCCCCTGGTCCCAGCTACACTACAGAGTATTAAGGGGAGGTCATGGTGGTGGCAGTGGTGACCACTACGAGAAGGTCAAGGGAATTTTGAATAGTCTAGCTAACCCAATCCCACTTGGAAATTGTTCCAAATCTGGGGCACCTAGGTTGCTCGGTTGGTTAAGTGTCTGACTTCAGCTCAGGTCATGATCTCAAGGTTTATGAGTTCAAGCCCCATGTCAGGCTCGCTGCTGCCAGCACAGGGCCTGCTTCAGATCCTCTGTCCCCCCCCCCCGCTGGCCCCCCCCCCCCCCGCCCCCTCACATGCTCTCTCTCTCGAAAATAAATAAATATTAAAAACAAAAAAAAAGAAGAAATTGTTCCAAATCTACAAGCCCTTGAGATTAAACTTTTATTTTATTAAAAAAGTCAGTGGCGGGGTGCCTGGGGGGCTCAGTCGGTTAAGCATCCTACTTCAGCTCAGGTCATGATCTCAAGGCTCTTGAGTTCAAGCCTTGCATCTGGCTCTGTGCTGACACTTTGGAGCCTAGAGCCTACTTCGGATTCTGTGTCTCCCTCTCTCTCTCTGTCCCTCTCCTGCTTGCACTCTCTCTCTCTCAAAAATAAACAAACATTAAAAAAAGTTTTTTAAGAAAAAAATAAATAAAACAGTCAGTGGCTTTTGTTTTTGTTTTTTTATGTTAATTCCAGTATAGTTAACATGCAGTGCTATATTAGTTTCAGATGTACAACATAGTGATTCAACAATTCTATACATTACTCAGTACTCATCATGAGAAGTGTACTCTTAATTCCCTTCATCTGTTTCACCCATTCCCTCTGGTAACCACAAATTTGTTGTCTATAGTTAAGAGTCTGTTTCTTGGTTTGCCTCTCTCTCTCTCTTTTTTCTTATTTCATTTGTTTTATGTCTTAAATTCTACATATGAGTAAAATCACACGGTATTTGTCTTCCTCTGACTGACTTATTTCACTTAGCATTATACCCTCTAGCTCCATCCGTGTGGTTGCAAATGGAAAGATTTCATTCTTTTTTATGGCCTAATAATATTCTATTGTGTTTATTTATATATACCACCCCTTCTTTATCCATCAATGGACACTTGGGTTGCTTCCCTAACTTGGCTATTGTAAATAATGCTGCAATAAACATAGCAGTGCATATACAAAAATTAGCATTTTCATTTTTCTTTAGGTAAATACTCAGGAGTGGAATTTCTGGATCATATGGTAATTGCATTTTTTATTTTAAGTGTTTGAGGACCTCTATACTATTTTCCACCAGTTTGCTGCATCAGTTTGCAATCCCACCGGCAGTGCATGAGGGTTCCTTTTTTTCCACATCCTCCTCAACCCTTCTTGCTTTCTGTTTTTTATTTTAGCCATTCTGATAGATATGAGGAGGTATCTCATTGTGGTTTCGATTTGCATTTACTTGAAAATGAGTGATGCTGAGCATCTTTTCATGTGTCTTTTGGCCATATGTCTGTGTCCTTTGGAGAAATGTTTGTTCATGTCTTCTGCCCATTTTTAATTGGATTATTTTGTTTTTTGATGTTGAGTTGTATACGTTCTTTATATATTTTAGATACTAACTCCTTATTCAATATATCATTTGGAAATAACTTCTTCCATTCCACAGGTTGTCTTCTAGTTTTGCTGATTGTTTCTTTTGCTGCGCAGTTTTTGTTTTTTGTTTTTCTTTTGCTGTAGTACCAGTTTATTTTTGCCTTTGTCTCCCTTGCCTGAGTAGATAAATATTGCTATGGCCAATGTCAGAGAAATCACTGCCTGTGCTCTCTTCTACAATTTTCATGGTTTCAGGTCTCACATATAGGTCTTTAATCCATTTTGAGTTTGCTTTTGTGTACAGTGTAAGAAAGTGGTCCAGGTATAAGAATCTTAAGAGCAGAGAAGTTATGGTTAGTAAAAATGAGGTAGTAGCCACCCTCCATTTAATACAGCATGGTACTTAGAGTGTATGGATTCTGATAGAAAAATGGACAAAGGATTACAATGAAAGGTCACTGTAAAGCAAACATGAGACTCTTAGACATACAAATACTAGTTTGACTTTACTTACTAAATTAGTTAAGGTCAAGCTAGGCTGCCATACAAGTGAATACAACTAAGGGGTGCCTGGGTGGCTTAGTCAGTTGAGCGCATCTGATTCTTGATTTTGGCTCATGTCATGCTCTTAATTTAGTGAGTTTGAACCAGACGTTGGGCTCTACGCTGACAGCATGGAGCCTGCTTGAGATTCTCCCTTTCTCTCAGCCCCTCCCCTGCTCGCACCCTTTCTCAAAAATAAGTAATAAATAAAAAACTTAAAAAAATAAATAAAAAGAACACAACTAACAGCTTAAAACAAAGTTTTCTCACTTGCCCAGTCTGATAACGGTTGAATAGCTTTCTTCCATCTTGTAGCTATTTGGATCACTGGTCTCCTCTGGCATAGCAACCCTTGACTGCCTTGGAGGAAGTAATATGTCACTTGTGTTCCCATTATGCTGGCAAGAATAAGTCGTTAGGCTCCTACCTAAATGTATAAAGGATCAGGAAAACACAATCTAGGCGTGTCCAGGGGAAAATAAAAAAGGCTATGGTGTTGCCTTTGCCACACTCAGAAGTTCAAAAATGAAGCTAGATAACAATACTATTTTGCCTATCAGAGCAGAATCTCTGCCAATTCCACTTATAGGAGTTTATCCTATAGATGAACTAAGATATATGCAAACATTTTTTGTAAAAGGGGTGGATTGGAAATCTTGAATGTTCATCAGAAGGGGCTGCATCAAATTATGTATCCATACAATGGAATACCATGCAGTCATAAAAAAGTATAAGGAAGCTCTTCATGAAGTGATATAGAATAGGCTCTGTGATACACAACTAAATGAAAAAAATCCCCAATATGTAGAACATTTTAATATTTGGATAAAAAAAAATATGTATTGCTTGCACACATATGAAAGAATCTCCTGATAAAACAGACAAACCAACAAAACCGATCGCATTGCCTCCAGAAGGGGAACTGAGGGGGGTAAATTTTACTGCAGACCCTCTTGTACGTTTTGAATTTTTAGTCATGTCAATATATTACCTATTCAAAATTTTAAGTTTATTGGGAGGGTATGAATTCAGACTGCCACTGTGTGACCTTGACAAGTTGCTTCAGCTTTCAGTCTCAGTGTGTCCATTAGCAAAAGGGAGTTATTAGTGCCTGCACTTGCAGGGTTGAGAAACCAATTGCTCGATTTCTAAAGGAAATTATAATTGATTTGGGTATGTTTTAATCACACTGATCTAGAAATATTTAAGCCAACAGGAACAGCTTGTCGGTCAGGGAAAGCCTCTAAGGTGACATTTAGTACCTGGGAGTTTTCTCATCATAAAGGCTTTAGGAGAGTGCTTGGCTTCTCTAAAGAACACGGAAGCTGCAATACCAAAGGAAGACAGCAGTTGCACAGCAGTCCAGTAGTGCGAAGAGTAGGAAGATCATGGAAACTTTCTATAAAGACTTCAGCTTCCAGCACTGGAATGACACTTAACAAGAACCCTCTAGGTACAGTATGGAAACTGTAGCATAGCAAAATAGAAGCCAGCCCTTTATTTAGAGATTGTCACACCAATATTTAGCTTGAACCCTCCCTCTTCTTCCCAAATTAGCATCCAGACTTTAAAAAACATTTTTAAAAATGTTTTTCTAATTCATGCAAGGACCAAAGAACCAAGAGAAAAAAATTCTCAAGACTAAATACTATACATTTTATTTCCTCTCAAATTGACTGTTTCTGCCATTACAATTTTTGGTAGGTTACGGTACTTGGTTTCCTTTTAAGTGTATTATTAGGTGACAAAAGATAACAGGTCCATTTGTTAGTTTAATAAACATTTATTCCTTTAGTTGAACCACCTCTACACATAAAGTTAGGTATGGTTTAGGATCTCTGAGTGAAAAAAATTCAGATCTCAAGGGGTTTTAAGCCTGTTTTCTGGAAATCACCTCAGCCTTAATTAAACCCTTGAAAAAAAAATAAAAACTGGTTCAGAGACAACCAGCAATTAGATTTTGAAATCATACTAGATTAAATCAGCAAACTTAGAACTGGGGCAATTCCTCTTTATTTGCTACACACTCAAGCTCACTCTGGGAAACAAACTTCATCTACTGGAAGACAAGAATGTGGTGGTATGCTTAACATCAAGCTGGGCATAAATGATGGCTTGGCGAGTCTATGGAATGACAAAGATTTTGAGGGGTTAGAGCAAAGATGAGAAGTGACTGTGGACAACACATTAAGGGTGAGATTGTAAACTATAAACCTGTACTGACACCAACTACAGGACTTTTCTCAGTAGCCTGTGGGAGTGGGTAAAATGGGTTAACCCAAGAGAACATACTTTGCTAATGGGTTCAAAATGGTCAGGAACACCAATTAACACCATTTAAATGATAAAGCATTTAAAACTCTGATCTAAGCCAACTTTTTTACCCTCACACTTAAAAGGTTATGATGGCCACCAGTTTCCCAATCCTAGCATTAGATGGGTTACTAGCTTACAAATCTCAAGGTAGTCTTCTCATTTACCCAATGTTCAATTTCCATCAGTTTTAATGTAAATCAGTGTAAATACCATTACTGACTGCTTTGTAGGAAATTCAGTATCCTACAGATCCCATGGAGTCATGGAATAGAACCAGGAGCCTCCACCTTTCATGTGATACTCAATGGTACTGTGTAGACCAAGGCAATTTTGCTTTGGTCAAGCAGGATTTATTTTCATTTCTAAGAAAATCCTCTTGCAACAGGTTTATTCAATTCACCTAAAAATGGTGGCATTTTTAACTATTCTTTCAGAAGCAGCAGTTACATGAATCGGATATTGGACTCAACCTAAAAATGTGGTTCCTAGTTAACATTTTTCTGCATATCATCATGATAAAAGATTAGGATATTCTTCACGTTTCCAAGCAAAATCCAATTTAAAAAGCTTGTTCTTACCAACCCCCTAAGAACAAACATTTGAGAGTAAACCAGCAGAGCATAACATCACCCCAATGAAGCTGTAGGTTTCATTACATGCACCAACAAATCTACATGGCTAGCTTCTGCATTCCACTTTTACAGAATTTATTTTACACCTATTATACCAAACAGCATTTAAACACTGACATATAAACTCCCTAATAAGATAAAGCAAAAGACACAAGTGTTTATCTTATTAGAAACAAGATACACCATCACTTATAGTCTTCAAACATTATTGCACTTTAACTTTCATAATTTGACAATGCATTCATGGAACAATCTGCAGACAACTAATTTTAACAGACAAATTAAAGAACACTTTTAAGCAGACATGACTGTCCTAAATTGTTTATTAGGTAAGAATTTTACAAACATTACTTGTATTAACGGTAACGGTGGAGCTGGAGAGTATTGCGTCTTCTCCAAGCCGCACGGCGAGAACCACCAATAGTGTGGTGGAACTTGTGACCCTTTCCGAGGCCACGGCTCTTGCGGCCTGCAGATGTCAGCCCTCGCATCTCCCTGTGCTTGTGGACTGGTTTGGTGATCCACTGGGTGTCAGGGTTTCTTCTGATAGCTTTATGGAATGGATCGATAAGGATAACCTCAAAGAATTTGTATGTGGAATCTTCGCCAACCCAGTAAGAATTCAAGACTCTCAGAGCCCCACAGTGGCGTCCAGCTCGCTCCTAGAATAGGAAAAAAAGACCCAAGGTCAGCCTTCCATTTCCCATAGTAGGAAATTAGGAAGAAGTCTCTTTAATTTACACACTAGACAAAGACATAGGCCGTTCACTTAAGCACTCAAGTATTTTACTAAGCATCTCTCCAGAGGTTAGGACCCAAAGTATAAGGAAAACTTACTAAAATAACCCATGTAAACATTCTTAAGATTGATTTGAAACCGTTGTCTATTATCCCCCTCTCCGATATATGGCCAACAAAATTGAGGAACCTTATCTTTTCCTAACACAACTGAGGGATCAGCAAACCTTTAATGTGAAAGGTAGTATTTAGCCTATTATTTTAGGCTTCGCAGGCCACAATGGTCTCTGAGTGTAAGTCTTTTTTGCCTTTTCTTTTAAAAACAAAAATAAAACATTTTTAGCTTACAGAGGGCAACGAGGCCCTTGTTTGGTCAACCTCTGGGACAGAGTACAGCTTCATTTACTAACCAAGAAAGACAACTTATGACCGGAACATAGAAAATTAGCCATATCAATAAATGCACAGCTTTTACGCATCTGGGAAATGCGCTCTTTAAGACAAAAGTTTACCGCCCTTCAAAAGCTCAGGTTCCAAGGTTCACGCTAATCATAAAACACTTTCCATTATACACAAAGACAGGTTAGTAACGAAGACTCTTGGGACAGCAACACTTTACCAAGACTGAGGTAAAAATCACAAACCGCGTTTTAAACTCAACGGGGCTCAAGTTATCAGAGTCCTCCACCATCTCCAGGTGATCGATACAACTGCTACTAAAAAATCACTTACCTCTGCAACAGACTGGAGGCTTCGGGCAAACTTCAGCTGGTTGACACCGTGATGGACAGGCTTGCCATAGGTAGCACCCTTAGGAACTGGGCGTTTGCGGCCACCGCGTCGCACACGAATCCGATATATGACATAACCTGTACAAACAAATTTACAGTGGCCTTGTAAAAGACGTAAGAATGGAAGACTCCATGACTTGCCACTAAATGCTGCAACATCAAATAGATTTCAGATCATAAGCCGCATATGTATCCGATGAAAGTAAAACAAATACCCATCTAAGACTTATTCTTAGAATGAACACATTCCAGGGTTTTTCAAAGTACTCTACGTTGATCACACAGGGAGATTAACTTCTCATTCCCACTTTATGCTGTTGTTTTGCTTCAGTCCAGACTCCTACAGATTTGTAATCTAAGACACTCTTGCTACTTTAGACGACTCTGTCCAGGGTTTACCCGTTAGCAACTTCCGGGCTTTTTGCTAAGCCGAAGGCAGTTACCAACAAAGCCTTAAGTGATGGAAGGCACTGGGGCATATACCTCTAATTACCGGTTTCTAGGATTTCCCCAAGAACAAACTTTATTTAAGCATCCACGCAGAGTCCGCTCACCTTGCTTGGCCTTGTAACCCAGTCTGCGCGCTTTATCGGGCCGGGTTGGGCGGGGGGCCCTGTGGAGCGCAGAAAGCTGGCGATACTGCCAGCAGCGCACCCTGAGAAGAAAGCGCATTACGTCGGACTGCTTCTTCCTCCATAGCTCCTGGATGTACTTGTAAGCGCCCATCTTGGCTTACCTTTGAACTAAAAAACATCATGCATTTAAAATATGGCAAGACTGCGTCCATCTTAGTTCCCCACCGGCCAGAAGGAAACCACGGAGGCTGAAAATGGCTATGCAAGAAATGCAAAGGCTAGCCAGCCCAACCCTCACTTCCGCGCCCAAGGAAAGCAGCGCTGTCACCTCTGCGACCCCAGCACGGAGCTGCGCAGAGAAGCAATCGGTACATTTTTGGTGGACACATGAATGGCATTAGACTTGGGCACTGATGGGGGCTGAGGGCTGCGGCAGGCGGCGTCCCCGAGGGATTGGCCTGCAAAGAGAGCTCGCAGACACGACACGGAAAAGTGCTACAGCCGCTGCCTCCAAGGTTAACTCTTGAGGAAAAAGCCCTTACTCCACCCAACCCGCAGGCCTCGCTTTAAGACCCTCTAGGCCCGGCCTCCCATCCCTCAGCCCCATGCTTCCTTTCCCTTCACGCTCCAGGCCCCGCTCGAATTCGCGCCGCCATCACATCATCGCCCCAGCCCATTCCGGGGGCCGCCTCTCCACGCCCGCGCAGCCCCGCATCCTGATCGAACTCGCGCCACACAGAAGACAGGAGGAGCTCCGAGAACGCAGGGTCCCCGAGTCTGGATGGCCGAGTCGAAAGGAGATCAGCGGCGGATGAAACAGCGAATACCACCAACACAGCCTACCTGATGGCTGCCGCCAGACGGAAAGGAAAGAGCCTTTCTCCCACAGTCCTTTTTGGGCTCCTCCCCCTCATCGGCGAGCCTCTTTCCGGTGAAAAGCTGTAGCCTTATGGGACATGTAGTTCCGGCACGAGCCTAGTGGGCGGAGTGTGGTCGGGATTGGGCGCAGCCTCCCCTATTGTCCCGCCCCCTGTTCCTCAGGGTTTGAGTTTGAGAGGCAGGGGCAGCTCAAAGGGCGAGAGTGGGTGGCTGGGCCTCTGCCGGCGAGGGTCCGTGACCGTGCTGCAGCCGGGAGGAGGCAAGTTGGGGGCGGGGCTCTGGTGGCCGAAGCCAGTGGTGGAGCCGCGCTGTCGGAGCGCCGCTGCTTTTGGAGTCTGCGGAGGTGTACAGGTCTGTGCCTTGAGGTCCGAGGGACCGCCTCACGCACCGTAGGCTTTCCACTTGAGATCTGGGGCGAATTCCCCAGTGCGGCGCTGTCCGTGCCCCTTTTCCCTCTAGCCTGAGCCCCGAGGCTGTGTGACAGACCCTCGCGACGCTGCCCGAGGCTCTGTGGCAGACCCCCACGACGCTGCCCCAGCCACCAAATAAGACGTTCGGGGTGTCAGGGCTTCGCGGGTGGGGGCGCGCGCCTCGCCTTCGGGCTTCAGCCTCCGCAGGCCCCGGTTCGGACGGATTTTGCCCTAAAGACGGTGGGAGGGTGGGGAACTGGGGGGCTAGGGAGGGGAGCACTGGCGGCTGGGCGCCTTTCCATGACCGTGCCTTTCCTCTGTACCGACTTTCTCCCAGATTTGCTATGTCAGAATCATAGTTTTTATAGAAAGGCAAAATATTTATTTTTGCCTAAAATAGTATGACCTGCTTGGCAGGTGCGAGCGTTTCGGGAAGAAATGCCGAGAAATTGCATTTTGCTGCGTTCTTTGTTGAAAAATTGTTGACCAGTTTTTTGCGTCTCCACAATATTTTCATTTTTGATGCAGTCACGTAGTTTACCTTTTAATACCTGTTTGGGTTATTCCCCCCCCCCCCTTATTACCTTTTTGTTTGTTTATTAATCGTAGCTTTACCATTCCAAGAATCCTCACATGGATCATTGATTCAGTCAGCAAATATTGATGAAATGGTTAATACGTGCCAGGTAGTGTCCCAGCTTCTGGGGATGCAGCAGTAGTCAACGTGAAAATTCTAGCTTTCTTGGAAATGGGCAATAAACGTAAATCAGATATGTATTATATTTGGTGATAAGTACTAAAGAAACATTTAAGGGAGGGAAGGGATAGTGAGTGTGGGCGTCAAAATTTTTGGAAGGAATATTCAGGATAAGTCTTCCTGAGAAATAACATTTGGGAAAAAAGACCTGAAGGGTGTAAGCCTTAGAGATGTAGGGACTGATTTTAGTCAAAAGGAAAAGTGCTGGAGGCTAGAGTATGCCTGGATTCATACAAAAACAGCAATCTGCCGCAAGGGAAACTAGCCTATGATATGAGGTGAAGGTTCTTAGGAGGACTTTGGGTTTTCACACTGTCTGAATTCAAAAACTATTGGAAGATTTTGAGTTTATTCATCTCTACACCCAACATGGGGCTGGAACTCAGGAGCTGAAGATGAAGAGTCACATGTTCTTTTGACTGAGCCAGCCAGGCACCCGAAAAGTATTGGAAGATTTCAAGCAAACGGGTGACTTCTTGTGATTTACATTTTTTAAAGGATTATTTGGATTGCAGCTCTGAGGCCAAAAGAGGGGAAAAAGTTGAAGCAGAGAGACTAGGAGGTTGTATTAGTTTCCTTGTGCTAATTACAGAAAATATACTGGCTAAGACAACACAAATTTGTTCTCTTACACAGGCCAGATATCTCCGTAGGCTAAAATCAGATTGCTGCGTTCCTTTTATGTATTTTTTTTTTAAAGTTCGTTTATTTATTTTGAGAGGGCGTGCATGAATGGGGGAGGGTCAGAGAGTGAGGACAAAAGAGAATCCCAGGCAGGCTCCACACTGTTGGCACAGAGCCAATGCAGGGGCTCAGTCACCCGGGGCCCTGTCTCACAACCCCATGAGATTATGACCTGAGCTGAGATCAAGAGTCAGGGTTTAAGGGACTGAGCCACCCAGGTGCCCTGCTGTGTTCCTTTTAGAGAAACTAGGGGAGAATCCTTTTGCCTAAGTTTTCCAGTTTTTAGAGGCCACCTGCATTCTTTGGCTCCTGACCCCTTCATTTTCAAAGCCAGCAGGATAGAATCTTCATATCTTTTTTTTTTTAATTTTTTTTAAACGTTTTATTTATTTTTGAGACAGGGAGAGACAGAGCATGAACAGGGGAGGGTCAGAGAGAGGGAGACACGGAATCTGAAACAGGCTCCAGGCTCTGAGCTGTCAGCACAGAGCCCGACTTGGGGCTGGAACTCATGGACCGGGAGATCATGACCTGAGCCGAAGTCGGCCGCTTAACCGACTGAGCCACCCAGGCGCCCCTAGAATCTTCATATCTTTGTTTCTGTCTGACAAACTTCTCTCCCTGTTAAAAGACACATGTGATTATACTGGGTCCACCTAGATAATCCAGGATAATCTCTCGTTTTGAGGTTCTTAATTTAATCACAGCCACAAAGTACCTTCTACTGTGTAAAATAAAATACTCGCAGGTGTTGGGGATTATGACCTAGGCATCATTGAGAGACCAGGTAAGGGAAGATAGTGCCTCTGACCACTGATGAGTGGTGGAGGTGGTAAGTCGTCCAGTGCTGGATGTGTTTCAAAGGTAGAGGATTTACTGATGGAGCAGATGTGGGGTGTGAGAAAAATGAGTCAAGAATGACTGATTATAAGGGCCTGGGTGGCTCATTAGTTAAGCATCTGACCTTGGCTCAGGTCGTGATCTCATGGTTGCTGGGTTTGAGCCCAGCTTTAGGCTCTCTGCTGAGAGTGAGGAGCCGGCTTGGGATTCTCTTTTTCTCTCTCTTCCCCCCCATCTTTCTGCCCCTTAATGACATGCACTTTCTCTCTCTCTCCCTCTCTCTCTCCCTCTCTCAAAATAAATGAATAAACTTAAAAAAAAAAGAATGGCTGATTATAAAAAATTTTAATTAAAAAATAAAAAAGGGCTCAGTCTGTAGAGCATGTGACCCTTGATCTCCTGGTCATGAATTTGAGCGCCATGTTAGACTACAAAGTTGGTTGAATCATTTGGAAAGAAATTCTGGCAATGCGAGTAATCGCTAATTTCTTAATTAGCTTTTGCAGTTTTGTTTCTTAATTTGTTTCCTAGCAGTTTTGCAAGATTTGGACTGGTATTTTCCAATTGATTTTGAGACTCCTGAGGGCAGGTATCATTTCTGGTTTTGCCCCCTAGTTTGTCCCTCATGCCTGGCATTTTGGTAAGACTTCAGTAAATATTTACTGAATGAATAAAAGAATGGAAGGCTGGAATCTGCTTATTATATTTTATTTGCAATATTGTTTCCAAAACTTTAATGTATGTTTATGTGAAATGCTTTCATATGTGGGTAAGTAAAAGTGTTGCACACAGTACATGATGTTTGCATAGATAAATAAATAAATACACAGTGTAGATGCTTTCCCTACATGAAGCTTCATAATATGATCTATAACATCTATGATCTTGTTTCAGTATTAATATTATTTTGGTAGCATGAAAAAACTTGTGTTTTACTTATAAAAGTAGAATGATTTCCCTAGAAAAACTCAAGTACTGACAGTTTGGGGCAGTGGTTTCTGACAGCTCTTTAAAGGGAATATTGACCAAGCTCAGTGTTTTACACAGGAATGGGTCAGGTCATGTTTTTATTCTTTAGCAACATTATTGATTAGCCTGGAAAGCAAAGCAATATGTAGTTAACACTGCATTGAATTTTCCCTGTTAAGCATGTTCTCTCCAGTCATTTGTATCAGATGAAGATGAATAGGTCACAGACTGAATTTTATTGTCTAGCAGTTACTTAGGGTGTGGACTGTACCTAGTAGTTCTAACTAGTGCTTTTGTACTAATCTCAGTATTAATAATCTCAGATGCAGTTTCTGGGTAAGCAATTTCTGCTGTCATAGCTTCACAGTGTTGAAAGGAACCTTAATGGTCATCCATCTACTCTGGAGCCTTTCAAACACTTGAAAGCTATATTTACAAAGGAGGCTTGGCCACCCCCAGGATCTATTCATGTGATTTACTGCCCATTCAGTGTACTGCAGATGACCTCCTTTTTGTGTTGGAAGGAAATGGTGCATATTTATTATGTTTGGGAATTGTGATACATTATAATACTTACAGAACTAAGCTGCTAGTAGTTTTTCATTTGTAAATCTGAGTATATAAAAGTGTGAGAACCACTTCCATACATGTAATGTAAGTCCCCACCATCATGATCATATATAGAAAATCGTTTTTGTGTGAATGTTTAATGTTATTTGTTCAAAGCCTTACATTAAATACTAATGTTATTTTGTTTTATAAGTTCATACTTGATGGTAGCAGGTCACTTGAAGAACTTAGAATGTTTCAGCTATGCTTTGATTAATGACATCTATTCTTTCATCTTTGTTTTGTTTCTCATGGTATGATATATTTAACATGGTTTACTCTGTTTTATCTTGTTTCCTTCCTTGTAAAATATCTTAAAATCCATACCTAGTGTTTGAGTAACCTCTATTCAGTTATTTGTACTGTTTGCCCTTGATGGAGATTCTCTGATATACCTAAACAACTTCCCCAGTTTATTTACACACACACACACACACACACACACACACACACAGACACACACAGAAATTCAAACTAATGGGTATTTTTAACACACTTCATCCATTAGTCCTAATATCAATGAGTGATCAAAGTACAATTGTAGTATGCCACTTTTAAAGCAGATATATTGGGTGGCTCAGTCACTTAAGTGTCTGAATTTGGCTCAGGTCATGATCTCCTGGTTCTTGAGTTTGAGCACCTCGTGGGGCTCTGTGCTAACAGCTCAGAGTCTGGAGTCTCCTTCAGATTCTGTGTCTCCCTCTCTCTTTCTGCCCCTCCCCCGCTAATGCTCTTTTTCTCTCTCAAAAATAAACATTAAAAAAAAATTAAAGCAGATATATTAAAACCACTTCCAAAGACTGATATATTTAATTTCTGAATTTCTCAGGATTCTGTTGGTTTCAGCATTTTCCCAGTTTGATACAGTCCCCAGAACTTGGATTAGCCTCCGTTTTACGGAGTGTGTGTGTTGTGGGGGGGATGGGTGGGGAGGTCTGTTGCTATTAATAATTTTTTTTTCCTTTTAACTGCCTGTTTCACTTAACTACAGTATGTACCTGCCCTTTTAAACAACTTGTATTTGTTTGAAGGTTGATATAATATGTGGTAAAGGGACATTTTCATATTGAACAGGAAGAGGAGAGAAGGTAAGTATTGGTATTTAGAAATTCTGCTGGGACTGAGACATTTTTAGAGGAAGAGAAATAATAATAGAAAAATTAGAATTTAGATTCCAACAGCAACCTTTTCTGACAACAGAATTGTTGTAGAGATAGTGCCATCATTTTTCTTATCCTCTGTCAGATTTATTTTTTATCCTTTTGGTGACATGTGGTCAAGTGGCAACTCCCTTTAAATTTTCACTATTATCACTAAAAACCTTTTTTAAAAAACGTTAAAGATTCAGTGGCATCATAACTTAGAGGAGACCACAATATACAGAAAGTGTAGAATCCTATGATAAATGAGATGACATTAGATTAATCATAAATTTAGAGGTATGTGTAAAAAATGTTTTACAATAGGCCATAGTTGCTGACATAGGAGATACCTACCGTAGATGATCTATATTACACAAAGCTCTCCAATTACAAATAAAGGCTGAGAATTTTTCTATTGCAGTTTTGTTGAAAATATATTTATAAAAAAGAGGGGCGTCTGGCTGACTACCTTGGTAGAGCACGCAGTTCTTGATCTTGGGCTGTTAAATTCAAGCCCCACGTCAGACTCTGCCCTGACAGCACGGAGCCTGCTTGGGATTCTCTGTGTCCTTCTCTCTTTGTCCCTCCCCCTCTCATCTCCCCCCACCCCAGATAAATATTAAAAAAAAAAAAAGTCCCTTAAGAGACATAGTTCTTGTGGAAACAAGTGATAAATATTCTTGGGAAGATTTGGAAGGATCCCAAGCATGCCACCTAGGAAATAACGGTTGCATTACATAAGTGATGATTATTTCTCTACCAGTAAAATGTAATGGACTGCTCTGGAAATGAGTGCTGTGTTATTACAGTGCTACAATAATCGTAGCATTAAAATTGTTCCTGTCAGCAGATTAGTGTCGTGGCTGATTTGGGTCATAAAGTATTATAGACTTGAGAAAATAGAGAAGAGTTATAGGAAGTTCATTTGTTGCTTAATATTTGTTGCTTAATATTGTGTTGGTAAAACACAACAACAACAACAACACACACACACACACACACGATAGTGATGCACAACACACATGCACACGCAGAAAAGTACCTGGCAACCCTTTGAATGCTCACCTGTACTTTCTTGGCATAGTTGTTTCTGCCTTGAAGGAGTCGTGGCATCCCTTTTAGTCTGAGTTACTGCATGTTCTGTACTTCTTAAGAAGAGAATTGGGGGAAATAAGGTGGTGGAGATGGCAGAAGGCAGTGTGGAAATTTTAATTCCTTTCTCAAGTTACTCTGTTGTATTCAGTGAACTTTTTTTTTTTCCCTTTCTGCCCTGGCTTCTGATGCCTTGACTTCTGGGAAATCAAAGCTTTGAGGAGAATGAAGAAAATATTACCTGGTCTTGCCGTTCCTTGGATATGTTAAGAAGCTAGGAGAAAGGAGTTTTCACTTTCTTTCTGGTTTAAAGTGCCTGAGCAATTTTTCTAGCATTAAGAAGTGTGACTCAAAAAGTAGTATGACCACGTGGCTACCAAAATCCAGTTTCTCACTCTCTTCATAAAAATTGATGAACTTAATAGCATTAATGTTTCTCTAAAAAATTAGGATCATTCTCTATCCAAATTTTTGTCTTCCTGTCTCCTTAAAGTTTTGCTTAAATGTTGATTTTTCCAGGTAAATCTTGATGAGCAGGAAGTATCTTTCAAGAACTGGTTTCATCTAGGATTTGACTCAGATTCCTGTAGACATAATCATTGTTGAAGTATTCTTTGTATAAAATGTGGGTTTTTAAAAAAATAAACATGTATTTATATCTACATGTATTCTTGTGTTTATCTAGATTAGCTCTGCAAAAATATTTAAGAAACTGGTAACTGATTGTTCTGAAGGAGCAAATGGCAGACTAGGAGTGGGGTTTGGAAGCATATGCTTTACTGTATATATATATATTTTTATTTTTGAAATTCCCCCCTCTGTATGTATGACTTATTTAAACATAGAAAGAAAAAGGTTGATTTGAGCAGTACACAGTTTCACAGATCTTTTCTTCTCTTCACAGTGACATCCTGAGAGAAGATGGGAAAGGGCTGCAAGGTTGTGGTTTGTGGCTTGTTGTCTGTGGGGAAAACAGCAATTTTGGAGCAGCTCCTTTATGGGAATCATACAATTGGTAAGACTTTTTTTGTCTGGTTTCTCTGTAGGTTCTTGGAACTGCTCGGTGTCTTTTGTTGGTCATGCTAACCTAAAGGTGCATGATGGTAAACGAAAGTGAGGTGTAATCCAGAAGGACGTAAAGGGTAGTAGAAGTCAACAGAGATTGAAAGCCAGGGGAATGGGGGGAAATGGAGAGAAAAAAAATCTTAGTTATTGAAATTCAAGAGTATTTGCTGTAAGTTACAACAGGTAAGAAAACAAATGTGTGTGTGTGTGTGTGTGTGTGTGTGTGTGTGTGTGTAACCTTTTATATATGTGGTTTCCTGTGTATTTATGTAATGAATAGTTGTCTCAGAGTCATAGAATCACTGACTTGAGAATAGACTGAATGATCTCTCATTCAGGTTTCAAACATGACTTCCCAGTACTGTTGTATAAGTTGTAAAAATGGGAGAAATAGCTGTTTGCTCTAATATGACCTAATTTTGTGAATTGGGTTATGTCATTCATTTATGCATTCATTGAGTTAAATGATTACTAAATACGGCTGTGATGAGGCTTTGTGAGGGTACAGAGGTGAAAAGGACAGTATCCCTGGCTTTTTTTATTTCATTTTTTATTTTAATTAAAAAAAAAACTTTTTTTAATTTAGGCAGCAAGCACATGCAAACAGGGGACGGGGGGGTAGAGAGAGAGAGAAAGAAAGAGAATCTTAAGCAGGCTCCACACTCAGAGCCTGATGTGGGGCTCAATTCCACAACCCTGGGATCATGACCTGAGTTGAAATTGAGAGTTGGACACTCAACGAACTGAGCCCCCCAGGTGCCCAGAGCACATTTCTATCGTACTTTTATTAACCATTTTGATGAGCTCTGCTTCTCTTCTACCTTCCCAAAATAATATTTAACAATTTTGGTTTTATTATGATGCTGGTGCCAGCAGTTCTGAAACCCTTTGGTTTCAGAATCTCTCCTGCCACAAATGCTGCACTATTGAGTCTTAATATTTTACCTCCTGATTCTAATTTATGCCTGTGCCAAAATAAATTATGTCTGGTGGAGAAAATCCCTTGACCCTCTTAAAACCCCAAACGGGGCGTCTGGGTGACTCGGTTGAGCGTCCGACTTCGGCTCAGGTCATGATCTTACAGTTCGTGAGTTCCAGCCCTGCATCAGGCTCTGTGCTGACAGCTCAGAGCCTGGAGCCTGTTTCAGATTCTGTGTCTCCCTCTCTCTCTGCCCCTCCCCTGTTCACACCCTGTCTCTGTCTCAAGAATAAATAAACATTAAAAAAAAAAACAAAAACCCAAACAGGTTTTGTTTAGGTTTTATTGTTCAGTATTTTTACTGTATTAGAAATAAAACTGAGAAATTTTAAAATTTCTTAGATAATACATTTATTACATGCTAAGATAACATTTTTATGAAAAATTATATTTCAAAAAATTTGGTGTGAGGATGAGCATTGATTTACATTTAAAAAAAATTTTTTTTGGGGGGCGCCTGGGTGGCGCAGTGGGTTAAGCGTCTGACTTCCCGCTCAGGTCGTGATCTCGCGGTCCGTGAGTTCGAGCCCCGCGTCAGGCTCTGTGCTGACGGCTGGGAACCTGGAGCCTGCTTCCGATTCTGTGTCTCCCTCTCTCTCTGACCCTCCCCCCATTCATGCTCTGTCTCTCTCTGTGTCAAAAATAAATAAACGTTGAAAAAAAAAAAAGAAAATTTTTTTAACGTTTATTTATTTTGAAAAAAAAAAGAAAAAAATTTTTTAACGTTTATTTATTTTGAAAAAAAAAGAAAAAAATTTTTTAACGTTTATTTATTTTGAAAAAAAAAAGAAAAAAATTTTTTTAACGTTTATTTATTTTTGACACAGAGAGAGACAGAGCATGAATGGGGGGAGGGTCAGAGAGAGAGGGAGACACAGAATCGGAAGCAGGCTCCAGGTTCCGAGCCGTCAGCACAGAGCCTGACGCGGGGCTCGAACTCATGGACCGCGAGATCACGACCTGAGCGGGAAGTCGGACGCTTAACCGACTGAGCCACCCAGTCGCCCCTGATTTACATTTTTTGAAAATCTAATGTCCAGCTTACTAGAGGGCAGCTGGATTATGTCTACTAGCTTTTGTATTTAATCAGTTGTGGTGTGTTTTTTTTAGTTGAAATATATGAAGAAAACCTGGCCTCATACAGATAAATCATTGGAAGAGGTAGTATGTTAATAGCCTTTCCAGATTGTCTTGGATATTCTTTTTTGGTATTTCACTAAAACTCGACATGTTGTGGTTACTCAAAGGTTATTGCGATATGGAATCCGAAACCACATCAGTGAACTATCCCCACTCTTACATTAAAATCTCATTGATCTATCTTGGACTATGAATGGAATTAAAAAAATTTTTTTTTTAATGTTTTTATTATTTTTGAGACAGAGAGCATGAGTGGGGGAGGGGCAGAGAGAGAGGGAGACACAGAATCAGAAGCAGGCTCCAGCAGCACAGGGCCTGCTGTGGGGGCTCACAGACTGTGAGATCATGACCTGAGCTGAAGTCGGACAGTTAACCGACTGAGCCACCCAGGCACCCCAACGAATGGGATTTTTACCCAACAGTGGTTTTTTAACATCGTAAATGGGCCATTTGAAAAATGCTGGCTGACTGAGATAAGCGGGTCTTCCAGGTAACATTTATTAATATCATCACCAGTCTTATCAGTACTGGGAAGCTACTGAGTTCATGGGGATAGATACAGTTCTTATTTTCACTTTCTTGAAAGCTCACATTTCATCATTGACAACAAATAATGTCAGTTATTTTCCTTGAAAACCATAGGCTCCCTTAATTCATTTTTTTAATTATTAAAAAAATGTTTATTTTGGGGGACAGGGGTAGAGAGAGAGAGAGAATCCCAAGCAGGCTCCATCCTGTCAGTGCAGAGCCTGACTTGGGGCTTGAACCCGAGCTGAAATCAAGAGTCAGTCACTCAACCTGAGTCACCCAGGTGCCCCTTCCTTAATTCATTTTTGAGAAAATGTCTATTAAATACCCACAAATAACATAGTTTTCCTGTCATTCCTTCTTCTTCTTTCTTCTTCTTTCCTCTTATTCTTCTTGTTTTTCTTCTTTTTTTATTTAAGAGAGAGAGCACATGAGCAGGGGAGAGGGGCAGAGAGAGAGAGAGAGAGAGCACAAGAATCTTAAGCAGGCTCCACGCACAGAGCCTGATGCAGGGCTCAGTCCCAGGACCCTGGGATCATGACCTTAGCCAAAATCAAGAGTCAGTTGCTTAACTAACTGAGCCACCCTGGTGCCCCTGTCATTTCGTCTTTAAAAAAAAAAAAAAAAAGGTGGCTACTTCAGTTTGCCGCTCAAACCCAAGAGCTTTTCCTCCAGACAATTACCACAATTCATTATGCAGAAATACTTTATGCACACTCCCATTAATCACATGGAATATTAAAAAATGTAAGTATGTATACTCAAGGATTGGGATTTAATAAAGTCAGTAATTTTTAATGCTTCATGAAGGGCATTTGTAAGTGAAATTGGCTTTTTTTCCCCGAAGTGCAAATGTGAAAAATACAACTAATACAGTTGGTGCTTTTCCTTGATTTGTATTAAGGTGCCAGCAGTTTTATCTACCATTGCTTTTGCATCATCAGTGCAAATGTCAACACAGTGGAAAAGAATAATGTCTTAGATCATTATGAAAATAGTTTTGCCCACATGGATTCCCTGAAAGGAGACATCAAGTGATCTTTAGACCATAGTTCAAGAGCTGCTGGCACATGTAAATATTCTTAGCTGAGCAATGTTCTGTACTATCATTGTTTCTTTTCTTTGTTTTTGTTATTCTGGAGGGTAATATTTGCTTTATTTCTTTAGTTTTGTTTATACTTTTTGCTAATTCTTCTACATGTATACATATTTCTCAGTTTTTACAAAGTCAGCTATACCAGATACTCTCTTTTTTTCCCCTTGGCCATATCCTTCTAGGAGCTAGTGATCCTCTTGTCCAGGCCTATTACACAGCTAGCACTGTGGAGCTTTTCTTTACCTTTCTTTCTTCCTGAGTTTGAGTTCCTGTTTCTTAGATATCTTGTCATCTTCTTTGGGTTTATGACGTTTTGATGAAGCATATCTTTCAGGACTTTTTATGGGTTTTAGAGGTTGTACAAAGGAATGGAGCATCAGGTCATGACAGCCCTTAAAATGCCCTCTATGCCTGGTACATGGTAGTAATCCTAGGGCTTCTGAATAATGATATTTACTGTTGTCCGTGTGATTTCCTGTACCTCTGTGTTAGGGTCTGTTTTCTAGAACTGATGTCTTCCTCTTTATGATTATGTGCTAATGTTGATGGAAGGCCTCTTCAAATAGTTACCTGAGGAAACATACATGATACATTTTTTTAGTCTTCATATGTTTGAAAATGCCTTTTACTCTCAAAATTATAATTTTGATGGATATAGAATTCCTAACTGAGAATAATTTCCATTCAGAATTTTGCAAGCATTGCTCCATTATCATCTTTCTTCTTTTATTATAAAATTCATCATACACATAGAACAATTCATAAAACATATGTATGGCTTAATAAATATAAAACAAATCTTTGTAATCTCCATGCATGTCAAAAAGTAGAAGATTGAGGCACTTCAGTAGCTGCCCATGTTTCTCTCTCGAGTCACAACTCAGCCCTTCCCTTGACTTCTGGTTAATCATTCCCTTGTTTTCTTTATAGTTTTTCCATCTATATATGTATCACTAAATGATATAGTTTATTTTTGCCAGTTGTTTACTTTGTTAGTGGAATCATACTGTATACAATTCTTCAGTTTTTGTCTTCTTTTGCTCAGCGTTATATTTGTAAGATACATCCGTACTGTTGTAGGTAGCTGTAGTTTAAACTTCATAAATTATGGTATTTTATTATATGAGTATCCCTAAATTTATCTCTTCTATTTTGGTGAACATTTTGATTAATTCTAGTTTGGGGCTATTAGAAGTAATGCTATTATAAACAGTCTGGTACACTTATCCCAGCTATTATATAGATAGTTCCTGGCTTATATATGTAGGAGTGAAATTGCTGGTTCATAGAGGATGTGTGTTTTCAATTTTACCAGATTCTCTTCTTGCTTCCAGTGTTGCTTTTGAGAAGCTGGGAGCCATTGTGATTCTTGACGCTTTGGATGTGGAAGCTTTTGTGGCCCTTTTTTTGTGTTGTGAAATTCACAGTGGTGTATCAAATTACCTTTCACCAATGGTACTGGGCACTCAGTGGGTAACTTGCAACATGGAAATGAATGTTCTTAAGTTCTGAATTATTTTTGGAGGCTTTCCCTCCTCTATGTATTTGTTCTTTTCTGGAACTCTCTTTTGGATGCTGGACCTTCCGGACTAGTTCTCTAACTTTTAAGTTTCTCTTCTGTCTTCCATCTCTCAATATTTTGTTTCACTTTTTGAATATTCCTCATCTTTATATTGCAGCCCTTCTGTTGAATTTGCACTTCTTAGAATCCTGTTCTTATTTCATGGATGCCCTGTCTTATCCCTTTTAGTAAATACTGGGTAGTGTTTTTGTTTTCTTTGCATAGTCTTTTCCCTCTAAGGTGTTCTGCTCTTTCTTTCTTTCTTTCTTTCTTTCTTTCTTTCTTTCTTTCTTTCTTTCTGTTTGTTTACTTTTGAGAAAGAGAAAGAAAACACTCAAAAGTTGGGGAGTGGCAGAGAGAGAGGGAAACACAGAATCTGAAGCAGGCTCTAGGTTCCCAGCTGTCAGCACAGAGCTCAACACAGGGTTTGAACCCACAAACCGAGATCATGACCTAATTAAGCCACAGTCAGACACCCAACTGCCTGAGCCACCCAGGCACCCCTAGGGCTCTCTTTTCTGATTTTTGGTCTTTTTTTCCTGGAGTGTCTGGTAATTCTTGGTTATCTGCTCTTAATTAAGAATGGAGAACTAAAAAGCTAAATGAAAGCTCTAAGTGTGTGGATAGGGTTTATGACTTGGAGCTTCACTATAAGGTGATCTGGGTGGCGCATTTGCTCGGGGAACCCTGGATATTAGTATATTTAGGTATTTTCCTTTTTTACTGGCCATATTCTTGTACCTAAAGAATAAAGACCTGGCTGCCAATATTTTGGGCGTAAAGGGAGCATGTTACTCAACTGCCCCGTTTTCACTCTGGAACTAATACCCTCTATCCTACAGTCCAGGCATACTCTGTTTCACCTTCTCCAGAGATTGCTCCCTTAGTCTTCTGCTGGTGTGGGGGGAGGGGTAGTTGCTCAGTAGCATAGAGTGGGAGAGGAGATCGAGTGGATGGAAGAGCTATGGCTTCAGTTGATTTATAACGTACAAAAGATTAAAAGGCTTAAATTTGAAGGTGGAGGGTGGGGGAGGAGGACCAGCCTGACTTTTGGTGGATAAAACATCCACCATGACAAAAGTCTGGGTAAGTTTGCCGTTAAATTTTTTTATAATCAAAGCCCAATAAGTTTGTGTCTTAATAGAATAACCTTTAATTTCCCTAAGGTAGCTTAATTTATCACAGGATCGTACATATACTGTAAGCTATGAATAATTTTTCCTTATTAAACTTTAAACACATTCCTTAATATAAAGAATTATAGTGGGATGCCTGGGTGGCTTAGGTAAGCGTCTGACTTCGGCTCAGGTCATGCTCTCAGTTTGTGAGTTCCAGCCCCGCATCAGGCTCTGCACTGGTGGTGTGGAACCTGCTTAGGATTCTGTGTCTCCCTCTCTCTCTCTGCCCCTCCCCCACTCATGCTCTGTCTCTCTCTCTCTCTCTCTCTCTGTCAAAAATAAATAAACATGAAAAAAAATTAAAAAAAAAAAAAAACAATAGATTTTCAGTGTAGATGAAACAGCCCTATGTTGGGAGAAGATGCCGTCTAGGAGTTTCATAGCTAGAGAGAAGAAGTCAATGCCTGACTTCAAAGTTTCAAAGGACAGGTTGACTCTCATTAGGGACTAATGTGGCTGGGGCCTTTATGTTGAAGCCAATGTTCATTGACCATTCTGAAAATCCTAGGGCCCTTAAGAATTAGGCTAAATCTACTCTGCTTGTAATCTATAAATGGAAAAACAAAGCCTAGATGAGAGCATATCTGTTTACAACATGGTTTACTGAATATTTTAAGTTCACTGTTGAGACCTACTGCTCAGAAAATAAAGACTCCTTTTAAAATATTATTCATTGACTATTCATTGACTAGTCACCCAAAAGATCTGATGGAAATGTACAACAAGATTAATGCTTTTATACCTGCTAATACAACATTCATCCTGTAGTCCATGGATCAAGGAGTCATTTTGACTTTTAAGTCTTACTATTTAAGAAATATATTTATTTTGTAAGGTTATAGCTACCATAGGTCATGATTCCTCTGATGGATCTGGGCAGAGTATAGGTTGAAACTTTCTGGAAAGGATTTACCATTCTAAATGCTATTAAGAACATTTATGATTCATGGGAAGAGGTCAAAATACCAACTTTAACAGGAGTTTGGAAGAAGTTGATTCCAACCCTCAAGAATGCCTTTGAGGGGTTTAAGACTTCAGTGGGAGAAGTAACTCTGGATGTGATAGAGCAAGAGAACTAGAATTAGAAGTGGAACCTGAAGATGGGGCTGAATTGTTGCAATCTCATGGTAAAACTTTGCTGATGAGAATTTGCTTCTTCTGAATGAGCAAAGAAAGTGGTTTCTTGAGATAGAATCTACTTCTGTGAATGTGCTGTGAAGATTGTTGAAATAACAACAAAGGATTTAAGAGTATCACACAAACTGAGCTGATACAAGCAGCAGCAAGGGGGCACCTGGCTGGCTCATTTGGAAGAGTGTGTGACTTTTGATCTGAGCATTGTGGGTTTAGCCCCACATTAGGTGTAGAGATTACTAAACAAACAAAAACAGGGGCGCCTGGGTAGCTCAGTCGGTTGTGTGTCCCACTTTGGCTCAGGTCATGATCTCACAGCTCGTGAGTTCGAGTCCTGTGTCAGGCTCCATGCGGACAGCTTGGAGCCTGCTTTGGATTCTGTATCTCCCTCTCTCTCTGTCCCTCCCCCGCTCATGTACTGTCTGTCTGTCTGTCTGTCTCTCTCCCCTTCTAAAATAAATGTTAAAATTTAAAAAACAAAACACAGCTTAAAAACAAGGTTTGAGGGGAATGACTCCAATTTGTGTGTGTGTGTGTGTGTGTGTGTGTGTGTGTGTGTGTGTGTCTTTTTTTTTTTTTTAAGATTTTATTTTTATGTAATCTCTATACCCAACATGGGGCTCGAACCTACAATCCTGCGATCAAGAGTCGCATGCTCTACCAACTGGGCCAGCCAGGTGCCCCAGACTGACTCCAATTTTTGTAAGAAGTTCTGCTGTGGGTAAAATGCTATCAAACAGCATTGCATGCTACAGCAAAACTCTTTGTGAAAGGAAGAGTCATTTGATGTGGTATACTTCATTGTTTTCTTATTTCAAGAAATTGTCACAGCCACCCCAGCCTTTAGCACACTGATCAGTCAGCAGCCATAAACATTGAGGCAAAACACTCCACCAGCAAAAAGATTACAGCTCCCTGAGCTGTAATGGTGATGGTTAGCATTTTTTAGCAAGAAAGTATTTTTTAAAGTGTAAATTTTTTTTAGACATAATGCTATTTCACGCTTAATTGACCATTGTACAGTTCTCTGAAAGGGAGAGAACTGTATATGCACAATGATCTCCAAAGGCCAAAGGAGACAGGAGACTGAAGCAAAAGGCCAACAAGTTCAGCTTGACAAGAAATTGTTTACTAAAGGGACTAGCAGACAGAAATGTGTCTTGGGTAGCTACAAGTAGGTCTCTGCAACCCCACCTCCCATAAGTCCTGCTTTTACAGCCCTAGCGGCTGAGGAGTACAGGCTGGGAGACCACCTGGGAAGAAATGTTTGAGAATCATAGTAGTATCTCCAGAGTAGATCAAGGACGTTAGCCCCAAGGATATGGTTAAACAGAAAAAGTGTGCGTGGGGGGTGGGGAGGGTTAAGAAGGCTTCAGATCACAGAGCAGTTATCATGGCAGATTTGTCCAAGATGGTGTTAATTTGGTTCACACCTTGCGCCTCTCCAGTCTGGCTCTTATAATCTCCCACGCCCACCTCTTTTGCAGTATTCCCTGAGCCATCAGAGAGGGGCTCTTGGCAGTAGGTTTCTTTACCAGACTGTGTTCAAGTTGAAGACCTAAACCACAGCAGCAAACAGCAACAGAAGAGACCTATGAAAAGGGAGCAAACCACATATATAGCATGAATCCCATTGTAAACTGTCCATGTCCATTGTAGAAAAGGGTTTCCTTCACCAGAACAAGAGAAGCAGCAGGCTAAGGATAAAAGAATAAATGTTTAGTAGGTACTTGTCTGGGGAGATCCTCTCCCTCTATTGAGAAGATTCTAGTACCTTTGCCCTCTGTCAGGAGCACAGAGGTGGCCTGAGGTGCATGAACGGGAGGGACCTATCAGACATGTTGCCCAAGGGCCAAAGAGTCTATCTGTACATGTAAAATTCAAGGTGCTGCAAACAACCATGTTAGGTAACTAACTAGAGTGCCTTTCGGTAACAGTGCCTGTCTGGAATTTGTCATATTGACTGTTTTGGCCCCAGCTCCAGTAGGATCAACAGGGACCGCTTCAGCTGTCTGAGACATTTCTCACACTCTAATAAGAAATAGCCTATCCATTCTGGGGAAAGTTGTCATTCTAACCCCATTCAAGTGTCCCTGTGCCCAGGAGGATGGGCTGAGCAGTCTGGAGCCACAGTTGTCTCTGGGCTGCTGTGAACTCAGCAACCAGCCTCTCAGGCCTCATTTTTCTGGATGGCACTAGCCCTAGGCATGCTGGTTTTGGTACCTAACCATGAGTATGGGGTGGTGCTACAGCTAGTCTCTGTCAAATTTAACAAGTGTGTGGCTTCTGGCAAGGCTTGTCCATCCATGCAACTGTGGTATCTGTAAGAAAGTTCTGAGTTGAGCTTTAAGAAGGCCATTCGAGGGGTGCCTGGGTGGCTCAGTCACTTAAGCATCTGACTGTCTCACTCTCGACTCCGGCCAGGTCTTGATCTAAGGGTTGTGAGTTTAAGCCTTGCGTTGAGTTGGAGCCTACTTAAAAAAAAAAAGCCATTCTTCTTTCAGTTAGCCTGGTGGTATGCGGATTGTAGGGTAAATGAAACCACCAATGTATATATGTATATATTTTTAACCTAATTTATTTATTTATTTTTAAATATGAAATTTATTGTCAAATTGGTTTCCATACAACACCCAGTGCTCATCCCAACAGGTGCCCTCCTCAATGCCCATCACCCACCCACCCCTCCCTCCCATCCCCCATCAACTCTCAGTATTAGATTTTAAGAGTGTCTTATGGTTTGCCTCCCTCCCTCTCTTTCTCCCCGCCCCCCCCCCCCATGGTCTTCTGTTAAGTTTCTCATGATCCACATAAGAGTGAAAACATAAGGTATCTGTCTTTCTCTGTATGACTTATTTCACTTAGCATAACACTCTCCAGTTCCATCCACGTTGCTACAAGAGGCCATATTTCATTCTTTCTCATCGCCAATTAGTATTCCATTGTGTATATAAACCACAACTTCTTTATCCATTCATCAGTTGATGGACATTTAGGCTCTTTCCATAAGTTGGCTATTGTTGAAAGTGCTGCTATAGACATTGGGGTACAAGTGCTCCTGTGCATCAGTACTCCTGTATCCCTTGGGTAAATTCGTAGTAGTGCTATTGCTGGGTCAAAGGGTAGGTGTATTTTTAATTTTTTGAGGAACCTCCACACTGTTTTCCAGAGCGGCTGCACCAGTATTCCCACCAACAGTGCAAGAGAGTTCCTGTTTCTCCACATCCTCTCTAGCATCTATAGTCTCCTGATTTGTTCATTTTAGCCACTCTGACTGGCGTGAGGTGGTATCTCAGTGTGGTTTTGATTTGAATTTCCCTGATGAGGAGCGATGTTGAGCATCTTTTCAATGTATATTTTCATGAGCCCAGTCCTACATATCATGTCCAGTGAAATGTGTTCCCCTATCACAATCTATCCTTTGAGGATATCTGTACATGACACTGAGTTCTAGGGCATTGATGGTGGCATTAAAAAAAAAATGTTTATTTTTTATTTTTGAGAAAGAGTGTGAGCGTGGGAGGGGCAGAGAGAGGAGGGATCCAAAGTGGGTTCTCTGCTGACAGCAGTGAGCCTAATGTGGGGGCTGCAACTCACAGTGAGATCATGACCTGAGCTGAGTTCAGACACTCAACCGACTGAGCCACCCAGGCACCCCTGATGGTGGCATTTTGATTGGCCCTTTTATAGGGAAGGGCTTATCTGAGTCCAGTGGCTATATCCACACAAGTTAGAGTGTTGTTTTTCCCTTGATTCATGGGTAGACGGCTAATATAACCAATTTGGCAGTCTAAAACCAGTTGGATCACATGATGTATGTGTCCTGTGTGTGGAACTGTCCTAGGTCTCATGGGAGCAGATCAGTCAGTTACTGATGGCTGCTAGTATGTCAGTATAGCAAAGGGGCATGCCAGCTCCCTTTGCTAGGTTCCAACCCACCTTAGCACTGTGATGCCCAGTGTGTTTATAAATTCATAGGGCCAATTCTGAACTTTGTATGGAGGTAAGGCCCCTGGTTTTTGCTGAGGTGTCTGCCTCAGTATTCCTAGTGGGTGAGACAGGCCTATGTGCTGAGACATGGAAAATAGTTTGGGAGGCAGCAGGGTCCTATATTCCATATATCCTTCCATAACCCCCCCCATAATGGTTTCTATAAACTTTTCATTTCATCCCGAGCTCATTGGGCCTTTATAGACAGCCCGGCTATCCATGCAGAGGGTAATAAGGGGTCAAGATTCATGCATACGTACCATCCAGGCAGCTCTCAGTTCAGCCCATTGGCTGCCTTTATTATCTCTAGTCTCAAACAGGATAGTATCGGTTGGGTTGGATTGCTACCGTAACTCAGTGACTAGGATTCCTTGTGTGTAGGGGAGCCACCCATACACCAGACAGCTTCAGGAATAAGTTTTGTGCTTTCCTTTACTTGTCTGGCGGTCTCTCTGTAGGAGGCTCTTGGGGGATCATTAAAGGTTTCATATTCTACTGTCTCCAAGATACCATGTAATTCAGCTCCTAGGGGACCAGTGGGGTGGACACTGTTGTTGTAGGTAAGCATGCCATTTTTGCAATGTAGAGGCTTGTGTTATGGCAGTTTCATTCTTGTGAATGTACCATCTAGCCTCCCTTTATAGGCAACCCAGTTGGACAGTTACTGGAAGAGTGGCAGTTAAGGGCTCCACTTGCTGAAGGGCCTTATAGACCACCCCCCATACTTGTTGTTCAATAGGAAAATATTGTATCTTTATTCCCTTGCAGAGTTGTGACCCAAAGTTCAACGGTTAACTTCCCATGCTGCCAAAATGCCCAACTCATCCCATTTAGTGGTCACATTTAGGGTCATGGAAATACTAGTAAAGTAATTTCTTGTGGCCTGTGCTTGAGCAACTAAGAGCTTGGTCAAAGCCATCTTGATGTTCTACCCGATGCCAGTGGGCTTCCTTTTTTACCAGATGGTATAGAGAGTGCAGGCATTTTGCTAAATTGGGCTAGAGGCCCTCCAGTACCCCACTGGGAACACTTGCAGTTGCTTAATGTCTTAGAGATGGGAAATTATTGAACCTTGTCAGTCACAGAGCCCAGTACAAGAAGCCTTAACCTGACCAAGTAACCTGCCAGAACTTTACTGCTGGTCCAGGGCCTTGTACTTTTTCTGTGGATTGATGGCACATCCTTGTTTGTTCACATGACTGTAGAGATTGTTCAGGTAAGACTAACAGAAGTTTTCAGGAGTTAGAGTGACATCATTGATGCAATGAAACCTTTTAACTGTGAATAGTGGTCAATATAAAGACAAAATATGAGCAGTCTTACCATGACAGATAGTGGGGCTGTGCAAATATCCTTGTGGCAATACCCAGAATGCCCATCGTCAACTGTCCCATGTGACTCGGGATGTGAAGGAATACTAAAAGTGTTGGCTAGGGCGCCTGACTGCTGCATTTGGTTAAGTATCTGACTCTTGATCTTGGCTCAGGTCATGATCTCGTGGTTTGTGAGTTGGAGCCCTACATTGGGCTCTGCGCTGATGTGTGGAGCCTGCTTAGGATTCTGTCTCTCCTTCTCTCTGCCTCTCCCCCACTTGTGTGATCTCTCTCTCTCTCTCTCTCTCTCTCTCTCTCTTTCTGTCTAAAAAATAAATAGGGGTGCCTGAGTGGCTCAGTCTGATTAAGCATCTGACTTTGGCTTAGGTCATGGTCTCACAGTTCATGGGTTCAAGCCCCTTGTCGGGCTCTGTGCTGACAGCTCAGAGCCTAGAGCCTGCTTAGGATTCTGTGTCTCCCTCTCTGTCTGCCCCTCCCCCACTTGTGCTGTCTGTCTGTCTGTCTCTCTCTCTCTCAAATATAACATTTAAAAATAAACAACCAAAAAAAGTGTTGGCTGAATCCAAAGCCATATGGTAAGAGCCTACACCATATACCATTCAGCGATTTGGGTAATATTAGGGATAGCAGCATGTATTTAGTTCTTTATAATCAGTGGTCATTCTCTAGGTGCCATCTGGTTTCTTCACAAGCCATACAGCCCTATAATAGGGATTTCGTGCTGGCTTGATTATTTAGTGGTAGATATATCCTCAAATCCTCCTAACAACCAGTATTGCTTTACATTGACAACTTGTGGAGGGGGTTACACAGGATCCCAATTTGAATTTCCCTTTAAGACAGTTTCAATTACCCTAATTCGAAAGTGAAATTCTCCTATGGAGTTTTGTAGTGTTTTTTCCCAGGAGAATATCTATGCTGAATCTGGTCTCCAGTATTAAATTTTTTTTTTTCAATGTTTATTTATTTTTGGGACAGAGAGAGACAGAGCATGAACGGGCGAGGGGCAGAGAGAGAGGGAGACACAGAATCGGAAACAGGTTCCAGGCTCTGAGCCATCAGCCCAGAGCCTGACGCGGGGCTCGAACTCCTGGACCGCGAGATCGTGACCTGGCTGAAGTCGGACGCTTAACCGACTGCGCCACCCAGGCGCCCCTGGTCTCCAGTATTGATTGCAAAATTGAAAACCTCATACGGAGCAGTTGTGCTTTTATTCTCAAGCGCACTCTTGTGCCCATCACCCTTACACTTTTCCCTCTGTAATTATCAGTGACTGCCTAGGTTCCTGAGTGACTTTCTGGATTGCCACAAATTAGGGTGCATTCTGCTCTGATATCCACTGAGGCCATGGCTTTTTGCTTATTTTTTGGTGTCCACGAAGTTGTGAACTATACTTGGGGCCTCTGGTTGCCCCCTAGGCTCTCACATGGAAGCAATCTTGGTCCCAACCCTGGTCTCTCAGGCAGGGGTGTTCCCAGCCCCTGTAAGAAGTCACCTGTGGCCGGACACCTGGGTGGCTCAGTAATTTGACCATCCGACTCTTGATTTTGGCCCAGGTTATGATCTCACAGTTTGTGAGTTTGAGCCTTGCATCAGGCTCCACACTGACAGTGTGGAGCTTGCTTGGGATTCTCTCTTTGTGCCCCTCTCCTGGGAGTGAGTGCATGGGTATGCTCTCTTTCTCAAAATAAGTAAATAAATAAACTTAAATTTAAAAAAGTCACCTATGGCTTAGTTGTTTTTTTTTTTTTTCTTCCAGAGGTGGCATGGAGGGCAGTGGCCTAAATTGCTCAGCAGGAGTAAATTTCTTCCATAAAGCCACTAGAACGTCATTTGGTTGGCAGTCTTTTCTCAGTTTATGCCCACTGCCTGTAGGTCATGCCACGTTTACTTTTGGGTTACCCTAATGGTGCCTTTGTTTTAGATTAACCTTATTTTTTTTTTCATTTATTTTTTTAATGTTTATTTGTTTTAGAGAGAGAGAGAGAGGGAGGGAGGGAGAGACAGTGTGAACAGGAGAGGGGCAGAGAGAGAGAGGGAGACACAGAATGTGAAGCAGGCTCCAAGCTGTCAGCAGAGCCTGATGGGGAACTCGAACTCGCAAATTGTGAGATCATGACCTGAGCTGAAGTCAGATGCTTAGCCGACTGAGCCACCCAGGTGCCCCTACCTTCTTATTTCTGATAACTTTAATTACATATATTATTTAGAATTTTTAACCCTCAGAAACCTTAATTTCTAATAAAAACTTAAGAAGTAAGCAATTGTGAGCTGTTATACCAGCATTCTTTAAATTTATGATATAAATTGAAATTTATGATTTTATAATTTCTGGAAGCCTGTGCCTTTTAAGCTTTTCAATATAGCATTAACACAGCTTTTAGCTCCTCTGGAATAAGCCAGAAGTAGGTAAACCTGTGTTTAGTAATGTTTCATTATTTTATTAGCAAATGATCTAGATATTTGATGAAATTAACTTAATTCATCACTTAGCAAAACTTTAAGGTTTCAAGGTACCAAGTGGATTTGGGAAACTAATTAAAAAGTTTACCTAAAACTTTTTTTTTCTTAAGTTTATTCATTTATTTTGAGAGAGCGAGCAAGCGGGGGAGGGTCAGAGAGAGTGAGAGACAAAATCCCAAGCAGGCTCCCTGTTGTCAGTGCAGAGCCCAACACAGGGCTCAAACCGACGAACTGTGAGATCATGAGAGCCGAGATCAAAAGTTGGATACTTGACCAACTGAACCACCCAGGCATCCCTACCTAAAATTTTTTTTATCTACTCAATCTATCTGTTCTTACCAATTATGTCTAGATTACCTGTGAAAATTTCATGAAACATCAGACAAAATCAACCATCATTCTAAGTCATTTTTGCTGACAAACTACAGTAGATAAACATGAACTTAACTAGTAAATTTGATTATTTAAATTGTTTGATGTTGAAAACTCTAAGGATATGCCTGTTGTAATTAAGCCAACTAACTTAAAACTTTTTTTAAAAACAAATTTTAGCAATACTATCCAGAGGTGGAAAATAGCACATAACACATACATACAGATACATGTGAACACACACAGAGACTTTATAGCTTCTGTTTTAAAATGACTGTCATGAAATAGGTACAAAACTCACTCATAAATGTAGGAGCTAAATTTATTTTTTGGTAGATAGAATAAGGCAAGGTAACCTGTCTAGATGGCTTAAGCTTTTTCCACTTATATTTGGAGAAGACACTTAAGATTTCTATGTCTATTTGTTCATTCAGCTTCATGGGCTGAGCATGAAGCCCAATTTGGGACTTGAACTCACAAATCTGAGATCAAGACCCTGAGATCAAGACCTGAGCAGAGATCAAGAGTTGGACACTTAACCGACTAAGCCACCCAGGTGCCGCAAGATTTGTATGTCCTTTTAACAGCGAGAAAACCAGATTCTAATCTTGCACCAGCTTTTGATATTAAAGTAAATTCATTTTAGTCTTAGCTTAACCACACAATTCCTTGTCAAATATTCTTTTCCACAAACCTTCTACAACTTTCTACATTCTGATTTTGTCATTTTTTTCTCTTGAGACCATTAGATGCTTTTTAGGACAAAATTACTTTTTTATTCCCCAACAAAAAAGCGTCTCCATTTCTCATACCTTCTACTGAAAACACATCCTACGTTACTGGCATACAAAAATGTTTCCCATGAGTTCCGTGGTTTAGCATCCCAGTCTGCCTTCAAATGATGGCTATAATCTTAGGTCACTGCATTTTATGCCCCATAAGACACACAAAGTGATAACAGTGAAGTCTTGATTTGTGTATCCTGGGTTTAGATATTATCTACCAAGTTAGAAGCCAAAAGGGATGTGGATAGTCTCCTTTCCTTTTCCAATTGTAATTCTTTTTCCAACTGCCTTATTTCCTTTCTGCCACTAGCTAGGCATTGTTGGCCACCCCGAAGGACCCAGAGGAGTGGCCAACCCACCACAGCCACTGCTTGGTGGCCTTCCTTACCTCAGTGGGTCATGTGACTTTCTAATAGCTCTAATCCATTTGGCATTTTCAGGGTGTCCCTGTACTCCTGCAACAGTCCACAGGCATCAAGCAAACCAATTATGCCTTCCCACGTTGATGTGGTTGCCCACCCCAGGGTTTCCCCCAACAAAAACTTCATTCCTTGCCCATTTTTCAGTCTCTGGGCTGCTCCTGGCTGGCTTGCCAATTGTTCTATGAAAGGGAAGTATATGCAAAATGATCTCCAAAGGCTAGAGGAGCCATAAGACCGAAGAAAAAGGCCAACAAGTCCAGCTTGACAAAAAATGGTTTATTAAAGGGACTTCTGAAGAGTAGTCCCTCTTGGGTGGCTCTAAGACAAATAGATTTCTGCATCTCCACCTTCCATAAGACCTGCTTTTATAGTCCTAAAGGCTGAGGAGTACAGGCTGGGAGACCACCTGGGAAGAAATGTTTTGAGAATTATGTCTCCAGAGCAGATCCAGGTTGTTATGACCCAAGGGTGTACTTAGGTGTGAAGCGTGTGGCTCAGCAAAAAGAAAGAATGAGGTAGGGAGACTGCTCTAGAAGGCTTCAGATCACAGAATGGTCGTGGTAGATTTGTCCAAGATGGCATTAGTCTGGTTCACACAATAATGTAACAGAACTTTTATATGCCCTGGGGAATCCAAAAAATTAATGAGACTGACTTTATTGTGATACTCACTTTATTTTTTTCCCTTCAAATTTTTTTAATGTTTATTTATTTTTGAGACAGAGAGCGCTAGCAGGGGAGGGGCAGAGAGAGGGAGACACATAACCCAAAACAGTCTCCAGGCTCTGAGCTGTCAGCACAGAGCCTGATGTGGGGCTCGAACCCACGAACCGCGAGATCATGACCTGAGCTGAAGTCGGACGTGTAACTGACTGAGCCACCCAGGTGCCCTTCCCTTCAAATTTTTATTTTAAGTTGATTTATTTGAGAGAGAGTTGGGGAGGGGCAGAGACAGAGACTGAGAATCCCAAGCAGGCTCCATGGTGTCATCACAGAGCCCGATGCAGGGCAGAACTCCTGAAACTGTGACATCATTGACCTAAGCTGAAACCAAGACTGAGCTTAACCAACTGAGCCACCCAGGCGCCACTGTGATACCAACTTTATTTATTGGTCTGGAATGGAACCAGCAATATTTCCAGGATATGTCTGTAATGTATGTATGTTTTATTGGTATAGGATGTTATCTACATGATTTTATTTATGGATATAGTTCATATTTAAATATGAAGATAGTTCCTTGGACCCTACAATACCTACCCTATAAGCCTTTCTACTATTCATTAACATACAAAGTATTAATCTTCCCTTAATTCCCTTATCAACAAATGATTCTTGAATACTCGCTGTGTACACAGAATGGTTCGTTTCTCTCAAGGATGTCCTAGGCTACTGGAAGAGACAAAACTTGCACAAATGGAGTGAGGGAAATTGCATTTTAAAAGGATCACTCAGGCCAGAGGTACTGGCTCATTCAGTAGAGCATTGGACTCTTGATTTCAGGGTTGGGAGTTCAAGGTTCATGTTGGGTGTGAAGCCTACTTAAAAATAAATAAATGATTAGGGCACCTGGATGGCCCAGTACGTTGAGCATCCGACTTCAGCTCAGGTCATGATCTCATGATTCATGAGTTCGAGCCTGCATTGGGCTCTTTGCTGTCCGCCTGTCAGTGCAGAGTCCGCTCCAGATCCTCTGTCCCCCTCTCTCTGCCCTTCCCCCACTTATGCATGTGCGCTCTTGCTCTCTCCCTCTCTCTCTCTCAAAAAATAAAACATTTAAAAAATGAATGAATGAATGGATCACTCAGGCCAGAAGAGAACAGAAAGTAGGACATCAGTTATGAAATGAGTTAATTCATTCATTCAGCAAGCATTTACTAAGGGCTTTATATAAGTCAATTTTGTTCATCCTCAGAGCTATAAAGACAGATTAGCCCCAGTCCTGGCTTTCAAAGAGTTTACACTCTCTGAGCTTTTGAGGAGACAGATAAGGAAAGATTTAAGTATAAAATCACAAGGCCCAGCGGAAGCAGGAAGTGGGGAAGGGGATAATCAGGAAAAGATCCACAGATTAGACATTTCAGTGAAGTCTAGGAAGGATACAAGGTCTTTTACCAGGTGTTTATTGAGCTTAGTAGTTCAGGTGAAGATAAACCAATGGGAATGAAGGAGGCAACGGATTAAGCAGGTGTTTAGACAGTGGCTAATTTTTTTTAATAACTTTCACCCACTTTCCTTGGTCAGTGAGGACTCTGAAGACTGCCCAGGTGGATGGGGATCAAGGGAAGAAAGCAAGGAGGAGGAACAGGTATGGGGAGGAAAGAGAAGTTTTGTTAGCTTGAAGTACTTGCATAACATTCACATATAAATGCCCACTCTGTATTTGGGAACTAAAGCCTGGTGCTCAGGCCTAGACTGGACATGTCAATTTTTGAGTCCCTTAAACAGACCCTGGAAATACTGGAAGTTTTACAGAAAAAAGGCAGCACAGTTACCCCAGGTCCAGTCTTTGGCTCTGATGGGGAAGAAAATGGAGCTACTTAGTTGTTCAAGCTACTTTTAAAATCAGCATTTAGGGGCACCTGGGTGGCTCAGTCGGTTAAGCAACTGACTTTGGCTTAGGTCATGATCTTGCAGTTCGTGAGTTCGTGCTGATGGCTCAGAGCCTGGAGCCTGCTTCGGATTCTGTGTCTCCCTCTCTCTATCCCTGCTCATGCTTTGTCTCTCTCGCTCTCAAAAAGAAACATTAAAAAAAACTTTTTTTAAATAAATAAAATCATCATTTAAATTCTCCAATTTTAGGGGCGCCTGGGTGGCGCAGTCGGTTAAGCGTCCGACTTCAGCCAGGTCACGATCTCGCGGTCCGTGAGTTCGAGCCCCACGTCAGGCTCTGGGCTGATGGCTCAGAGCCTGGAGCCTGTTTCCGATTCTGTGTCTCCCTCTCTGTCTGCCCCTCCCCCGTTCATGCTCTGTCTCTCTCTGTCCCAAAAATAAATAAACGTTGAAAAAAAAAATTCTCCAATTTTGGTACTAAGTTCTTTGGTAACAGTTACTTTTTAAAAATATGTAATTGTGGGGGCACCTGGGTGGCTCAGGTGGTTAAGCATCCGACTTTGGCTCAGGTCATAATCTCGAGGTTTATGGGTTTGATCCCTGTGTCAGGCTCTGTGCTGACAGCTTGGAGCCTGGAGCCTGCTTCAGATTCTATGTGTCTTCTTTCTCTGCCCCTCCCCTGTTTGTGCTCTGTCTCTCTCTCAAAAATAAACAAACATTAAAAAGAAAAAAGTACATAATTGTGGGGCACCTGGGTGGTTCAGTCTGTTGAGCATCCAACTCTTGATTTTGGCTCAGGTCATGATCCCAGGGTTGTGGAATTGAGCTCCGTATCAGGCTCCATCCATACTGAGTGTGGAGCCTGCCTGGGGTTCTCTCTCTCGCTCTCGCTCTCGCTCTCTCTGCCCACCCCCCCCCCCCACATTCTCTTTCTCTAAAATAAATAAAAGTTAAAAATAAATATATGGGAATGCTAGCTGGTGCAGCCACTCTGGAAAACAGTATGGAGGTTCCTCAAAAAACTAAAAATAGAACTACCCTACAACCCAGCAATTGCACTACGAGGTATTTATCCAAGGGATACAGGTGTGCTGTTTCGAAGGGACACATATGCCCCCATGTTTATAGCAGCACTATCAGCAATAGCCAAAGTATGGAAAGAGCCCATATGTCCATCGATGGATGAATGGATAAAGAAGGTGTGGTATATATATATACATGGAGTATTACTTGGCAATCAAAAAGAATGAAATGTTGCCATTTGCAACTACATGGATGGAACTGGAGGGTATTATGCTAAGTGAAATTAGAGAAAGACAAAAGGCATATGACTTCACTGATAGGAGGACTTTAAGAGACAAAACAGATGGGGGCGCCTGGGTGGCGCAGTCAGTTAAGCGTACGACTTCAGCCAGGTCACGATCTCGCGGTCCGTGAGTTCGAGCCCCGCGTCGGGCTCTGGGCTGATGGCTCAGAGCCTGGAGCCTGTTTCCGATTCTGTGTCTCCCTCTCTCTCTGTCCCTCCCCCGTTCATGCTCTGTCTCTCTCTGTCCCAAAAATAAATAAATGTTGAAAAAAAAAATTGAAGAGACAAAACAGATGGACATAAGGGAAGGGAAACAAAAATAAAAACAGGGAGGGGGACAAAACAGAAGAGACTCATAAATAGGAGAACAAATGGTTACTGGAGGGGGTGTGGGAGGGGGGATGGGCTAAATGGGTAAGAGACACTAAGGAATCTGATCCTGAAATCATTGTCACACTATATGTTAACTAATTTGGATGTAAGTTTAAAAAAAATAATTAAAAAAATAAATTTAAATAAAAAAAATTAAAATATAGAATAATGTCATTGCCAAATTTTTATTTCTACTTATATTTCTATACAGAAGAAATATTTTTTAATATCTCTTTGTCCATTCAGTATAACAACTACCTTTTACTTTTAAAGAAGTTAGTAAATGGAAATATTCTTACATATAGTAAATAGGGAAACTTCTAGAAAGCCAACTAATAAAAGTATAAGAAAATACCCAACAATTGGTACTGAGTTATCCAAAAAGAATAATTTTTTCTTTATTGAGGTATATTGGACTTCATGTTTTGTTAATTTCAGGTATACAGTATAATGGTTCAATAAAAGAGTAATTTCTTTTTAATCCTAGGAATGGAAGATTGTGAAACGATGGAAGATGTATATATGGCTTCAGTGGAAACGGATCGGGGAGTAAAGGAACAGTTACATCTTTATGATACCAGAGGCTTACAGGAAGGTGTGGAGCTACCAAAGCATTATTTTTCATTTGCTGATGGCTTTGTTCTTGTGTACAGTGTGAATAACCTTGAATCCTTTCAAAGAGTGGAGCTTCTGAAGAAAGAAATTGATAAGTTTAAAGACAAAAAAGAGGTAAGTAGTTTTGTTAAAAATGTTAACTATGAATTGAAGTACTATTTAAATTGTAGCTTGGGGGGCGCCTGGGTGGCGCAGTCAGTTAAGCGTCCGACTTCAGCCAGGTCACGATCTCGCGGTCCGTGAGTTCGAGCCCCGCGTCGGGCTCTGGGCTGATGGCTCAGAGCCTGGAGCCTGTTTCCGATTCTGTGTCTCCCTCTCTCTCTGCCCCTCCCCCATTCATGCTCTGTCTCTCTCTGTCCCAAAAATAAATAAACGTTGGAAAAAAATAATAATAATAAAAAAAATAAAAATAAAAAAAATAAAAAATAAAAAGTAGGGAGGGTTGCCTGGTTGTCTCAGTTAAGTGTCCAACTCTTGATCTCTGCTCAGGTCATGAACTCATCGTCAGGAGTTCAGGCCCTGCTTCAGGCTCTGCACTGACAGCGCAGAGCCTGCTTGGAACTCTGCTTGGGATTCTGTCTCCGTCTCTCTGCCCCTCCCCAGTTCATGCTCTCCCTCTCTCAAAATAAGTAGTAAACAAAATAAATTAAACAAAAAGTAGGGAGTGATCAAACTATGTCATGGTGCAGATAGGTCAGAAAAGCTGAAGACACAGAAGTGGCCAGCCTTTAGTTAACTTGGGACGTCTTAACAGTTACAGCAAAACAGATGAAGTTTGATTGGACTGGATATAAGAACTGGACACAGCAAAGATAGCTCTTTGAGAATTTTTAGTCAAGGGTAAATATCTTGTCCTATAAAGCGGAACAGAGGAGCTGGAGAAGGATGTGTAAAAGAGGGCTTTTTCCCCCCTCCCCAGATGAGAGCTAGTGTTCATATGCCAATGGAATGCTTCAACAGAGAGGAGAAAATGGATGATATAGGAGAGGGGGTTATTTGCTGTAGTGACATCTTGTCCAGGGTAAAGAGGATGGAGTCTAGATGGTAGGTTATTAGATGTGTTGGTGGATGCAAGTGAAAGTTCCTTTAATTGCTTCTATCTTCTTACTGAAATAGTATAGACATCAGCTGAGAGTAAGGTGTGGGAAGGCAGAGATGTTGGAGGTTGGAGAAGAGAGCCAAGGTAGGAGCTGTTGTCTAGTTGCAGAATATATGGATGGAATATTAATATATTTACTAGAGAACACCAGCTCACTTAAAGTCCGTGGTTACGAATTGGGACCAGTCAGCAGAGCTGCTTTTTCTCTCCATGTGGTATAGGCACAGTTCAGTTAAGAGTTACATTTAGGAGCGTCTGGGTGGCTCAGTCGGTTGAGCATCCGACTTCGGCTCAGGTCATGATCTCATGGCTTGTGAGTTTGAGCCTCGCATTGGGCTCTGTGCTGACAGTTCAGAGCCTGGAGCCTGTTATGGATTCTGTGTCTCTGCCCCTCCCCTGCTCATGCTCTGTCTCCCTTTTTCTGTGCCCCTCCCCTTCTCTCACTGTCTGTTTCTCTCAAAAATAAATAAAACATTAAAAAAAAAAAACTTTAAAAAAGTTACATTTAGGATGGGGGTTGGTGACCAAGAGAATACGATGGGATGATGATGTAAGCTGGGCCAGGAACTGAAGACAGGAGAAGGGTTGAAGAACAGTGATAAAGGTAGGAGAGCCAGTGGACTGTAGATCCTTCTGGTGTTTAGGATTGTTGCAGTTAGGGCGTAAGGCACGAACTAGAAAGGCAGAGTGGGATTGGGATTCCTGGAACTAAAGACCACGAAGGGGAGTGATTATAATGGCAAGAGCTAGGATGTGTAGAGGAGTGGATGGCCAAAGTCAGGAGGATGGTTAGGCTATTTGGAGAAGTCAAGGAATGGAGAGAGAAGGTTACTGGAAGGGTCATCCATGTGGCTAGTGAGTCACTAGGAATTACGATAAAAGTAGTGTGGGAGTGACAGTGGGCCAGTTCTGTAATGAGTAGCAACAAGGTGGGGGTGGGAAACAGGCAGTCGATAGTACAGACTAGTAACACCAGCCTTCACTTTCAGGGTTCTTCGGGAAGGACTTTATTGGAGACAGCAGTGAGGGATAAGGAGGATACCCTTTACATCCCCTGTGCCCCCCATGGTGGTGAGAGTACTGTTTCAAGTAGGCAGGGTGACGGGAACATTGAAAGCAGAGATGGGAATGGAGGAAGGAGACTTCGTTAAAATCCGGGCGACATGCAACAGTTTCTACAACTGGACAGGAGAGGGAGATGGGAGGTCAGACTAGGAGATACATGTGAAGATGAAAATCTGGGTAATGAAGAATGACAGGAGGGCCTGAAGGGACAGATCCTGTGGAGAAATGAAAGAGTAGGAGACTTGCCCAAACCCCAAAGCTCTAGGTCCTGCTGCTCCATCCTACCAGGAAGGCATAGTCTAACTGGAGCGCAGGGAGCCCGCTCAGCTTTGAGGCAGAGACACAGCAGTGGCTTAAATGTCCCAGTTCAAAGCTGTTCCTTAGAGGTACCTTCTCTAACGATTCTTACTGCTCCTCTTCTACCTTTCACTCTCTTGTTTTATTGTCTTTCCAGTCAAGGGTCTGAAAATTGGATATCATCTCCCTTCCCCTCCCCACTGTGCTTTGATTGCTTTGCGACTGCTGTGTACTGGTGGTCTGAAATTGCATGGTGTGCATTAAGCATTTAAAGCTTAAGTGCATGATTGATTGCCTTACATTTAGTGTAAAATGCTCCCATTGGTCCATATATTCAACAGATTATTTAGTGCTTGCATCAGGCACTTGTCTAAGATCAGGAATATGAACAGAGTAACAGTTCCTGTTCTCACGGAATTTAGGTTCTAGGGGTGAACTCTCACAGCTCCAAGAGTCCACAGTTTTTAAAACATGTAATGCTGATTTCCTAAACAGCAGGTATAACCACTGAAATGCAGACACATTTCAAATTATTACCTGTATTTTTAAAATTTATTTTTAATGTTTACTTTTGAGAAGGGAGAGAGACAACATGGGTGAGGGGCAGAGAGAGAGGTCAGAGGATCCGAAGTGGGCTCTACATGGACAGCAGAGAGCCCGATGAGGGGCTTGAACTCACCAACTGTGAGATCATGACCTGAGCTGAAGTCAGACACTCAACGGACTGACCCACCGAGGTGCCCCTGGATTTTAGATAGTAATCTCCCCAAAGTCTAGCTTCCGTTCATACCTGACTTGAGTAACTTTCACCCACTGTTCCTTTAAAATGTTTCGTAGTTGGCAGGCTGTAGAGCATCTGCATTTTTAACCAAAATGTATCAAGGCAGAGTGAGGTTAATACCTGACTAACTTGATGATTCAAGTCACATCTGAGGATGTTTTGAAGAAGCATTCTGTTCAGTGGGAGTTTTCTTGATTTCTCTCTTTTGTCTGGCAACACATGTTGGCAAAGTGTAATCTTAATATTTTCCTTTCAGGTAGCGATTGTTGTGTTAGGAAACAAAATCGACCTTTCTGAGCAGAGACAAGTAGATGCTGAGGTGGCACAGCAATGGGCAAGAAGTGAGAAAGTGCGACTGTGGGAGGTAACGGTTACGGATCGGAAAACCCTGATTGAACCATTCACTCTGTTAGCCAGCAAACTTTCCCAGCCCCAGAGCAAATCAAGCTTTCCTTTGCCTGGGAGGAAAAACAAAGGGAACTCTAGCTCTGAGAACTAAAAATCAATAATGCTACAATTGTTGGATAGTGATTGCCTTTGTTTGTGAACATATTTAAAATAGGCCATTTATCTACCTTTGGCTCTTAGGCAACCTTTAAGGAATTAATTTAATGCACTTTAGGTTATAATTAAATCATTTGGACTAAGTTTATTGTCTGATAGGAAATATTTGCATTGTCATTGCTTGAAACTTGTCCCTGAAATTAGCACCTTTGTATTTATATTTTTGTTGCACTTGTCAAAACAGTAGAAAAATAAAGTTTGGGTAGTATGCAGATAGGAGTAGCTCCGCTACCCCTAACTTGTTTCAGAAGCCATTTTCTGTGTAACTTTATGCACACTTCTTAGCTCAAACAGAACTTTGTTTTTAAGGTCATTAATCTTCTCATGTCTAGAAATATAAAATGACATTTTTAGATCAAACAGTAAACTTGGGTGTTAAACTAAATCTTATCTTGTGGAGACTTTGCTAAATGGAACAAAACCTACCTGTGATTTAGCTTTGTTCAAATTATATGTTTAGCATGACTTGAGGTAGGGAGTGGTGTAAGTATGTTTAAAGTGTTTGCTCTTTCTTTAGAAAACTGCTAATAAGCACTTAAGGACACTCAAGCTTCCATTTTCCACAAGTAATGCTGTCCCTTCTACAGTCATGCCCTGGATACTTAGTCATGTGGAATAGAATGTATCATAAAAATATTGGACTGCAGGTAGTCTTCTGGTAAGATAGCTGAATGTGTGCTGTGTTATTCTTTGAAAATTCTGGCAATATCCGAGCATTGGGACTAACTGTATTTTGCAAGTTGGCAATATTGTAACTAATTTTAAAAGTAGGAAGCAAGCTATTGATTGTTTTGACTGGGAAAGCAGCTATTTGATTTCAATGTAAAATATGAGGGGCACCTGAGTGGTTCAGTGGGTTGAGGGTCCAACTCTTGATTTTGGCTCAGGTCATGATGTCATGGTTTTTGAGTTCAAGCCCTGCGTGGGGTTCCACCCTGGCAGCGCAGAGCCTGCCTGGAATTCCCTTTCCTTCTCTTTCTGCCCCTCCCATGCTCCCTTGTTCTTCTCTGTCTCAAAGTAAACTTAAAAAACAAAAACAAAAACAAAAAAAATGTAAAATATGAAATAAGCTGTTCAGCATTAACACATCTAGTAAACTGTAACTTAAAAAAAAAAAAAAAACTCTATCCCCACTGTGGGGCTTGAACTCACAAGCCGAAGACCCCAAGATCAAGTCTCATGCTCTACTGACAGCCAGCCAGATACCCATGAACTGTAACTTCTTAAGTGGAATACTTCTAAGGCTGGGCTCAGTGAATTTAAAGTCAGTTGGTTCATTTCTGTGAGTTCAAGCCAAGAACTGCATATAAAAGATACAAAACTTGTAAATCAGCTAGTGTTGCTACTACTTAGTTAAAATTCCTTATCACAAATGTTTTTTTTTTTTTTTGCCAAAAAATTATTCAGATAATGGTTTAGTCATTGCCTGTTTTCTTTCCCAGTAAGGGGGATTTTCTCGTTTTCCTATGTATTTTTACATAGATGGATACTTTTACAATGACTTAAAAATAGCATTTCTCTGCAGTAGATGCAGAGAAACAACTGCTGGATGTATGTACACTTCGGTACCAAACTGCCCTCTAAGGAAGCTGCATTAAGTTAGCCATGAGGATCCATCTTCAAAAGATGGGGGGTTCAATTAACCTTTTCTAAAACACCACCCCCCTTCCCACGCAAAAATCTATCTCGCAAGGCTGACAGCATACCAATCCTAACCTAGGTCCTTGGTAATGATGCAGTCTGCGGCGTTCCTTGTAGGTTTAGTAGCAAAGCTCTTGAATCTGCGTGGGGTGCCTGAGTAGCTCACTTGGTTAAGCGTCCGACTCTTGATCTTGGCTCAAATCGTGATCTCACAGTCCTTGAGATCAAGCACCACTTTGGGTGCTGCTCTGACAACATGGAGCCTGCTTGGGATTCTCTCTCCCACCCCTACCCCTCTTCGAGATAAACAAACTTAAAAAGTCTGCAAACCACAGACAGACAAGATAAAGTAAATGAATACAGCAGTGTTAGGTGGTGGTTTTAATATTGTTTATTAGCACAGTAACAAATGCAGACTTAAGCAGTCCACAACATATAACCAATCCACTGAGCAACTCCTATTCCACACCTTACAGTTAACAGCTTAAGGTATTTTACTACAGGTTTTCACAAGTCGTGATTCAAACCTCTCATCTTGTCACAATAAAGTAGATTGGTATATAAAATAAAATACATAACTACTCATTTCCTATATGGTGTCTTATAGCCACATATCCATTTTATATATATGAGATGACAGTCTCTAAAAACTGTTAAATATCGATGTTCCCTCCCAAGAAGGAAAAACAAATTCCAATTTTTTTGAACAAAAAATGTGTAGTCTTGGAAGGACTTTACATAAATGGCCATGTGTATAACCTGTACAAAATTAAGCTATTTTAAATTTACAGACTACAAGCAACTGAACCCAAATGTCTATTCTCTGTACTACATTTCAGCTAATATTGCAGAACTAATGACAGTTTTAGAAGTTGCTATTACCAATTCTGTCTACTGTAGCAAGATACCTTAAGTTACAACAAAATCTTAGGAAATAAGACTGAATAATATCTGTTATAGAAATACCCTACTCTTTACCAACTCCCACCCTCCCCCACCCCTTCAAAATCATAAGCAGCTCTCTCTGTGACAGACAAATAATGTAAGAATTGTGAAGACCCAATTTATGTAGCGTATCTCTTGGTCCACTGTCTGGCCATTCTGTCATGTTCTGCTCTGTTGGTCATATACTGAGTGGCAATACTTCCCACCAAAGGGTCAGCTGGAAGAAAAGAATGTAGATTACTTTGGAGAAAGGGAAAGAAAGTTTTAAAATTTAGCAAATAAATTAGTGACAGCTTGGAAACAAATACACAGTTTTGAAATGCCATTCCATCATCCTGGGTATTTCTTCTAAAAGCCGTTATTGCGGGGGTGGAGCGGGGGGAGGGGACTTCTTAACAAAACAGAATGCTCAGGCATTTAGTACCAGTGTGGCTTTACCTTCTTAGTTCATTGTATTTTTCTCCCAACAACCACCACCTAATTGGAAGTGCTTTTGCTCTTATGTGTTAGGGGAAGGTCAATAAAAACTGGAAAGTTCAAGGCTAAGACGAACATCCAGCTGTGTTCACATGACTATTCCTTCAGGGCAATACTGTGGTCCTCTGGGCTGTTGCAGTGTAACACTAGTTACCCGGAAAAAACCAGGGTGCCAGGTCACAACCTGGACCTCAACAAGTAAGTGTAATGTTGCTCTGAAACCTAAATAGAATCTTTAATAATAAAAGGAAATTAAGCCCCTCCCCCCACCCACCCAAACCAGTCTGATAAGAATTATTTAAGCAAAGTCACTTTCAAAATTGAACACCAGCTATGGAGCAAGTGAACTCAGTGAACCAAAAGGCACAGGAGAGGTGAGGCAGGTGACTCAACATTTAAAAGTATGTAGTTTAAGTGAACTGTATGAAAAATGTGAAAACCAAGGGCAAACTTATATAAATCTTAATTTTAAAATGCCTCATTCCTACAGCATAGAAGGGTTGCCTTTTTCCACTATTAGACTGAACTTTTTTTTTTAATTTTTTTTAACGTTTATTTATTATTGAGAGACAGGAGATGCACAGAGTGTGAGCAGGGGAGGGGACAGAGAGAGGGAGAGACACAGAATCCAAAGCAGGCTCCAGGCTCTGAGCTGTAAGCACAGAACCCGACACGGGGCTCGAACTCACAAACTGTGAGATCATGACCCGAGCTGAAGTCGGTGGCCTAACCAACTGAACCACCCAGGCGCTCCTAGACTGAACTTCTCTTGATTAAAACTTTCTTTGAAAAAACAAATCAGGGGCACCTGAGTGGCTCAGCAGGTTAAGCTTCTGATTTTGGCTTGGGCTCTCACAGTTTGTGAGTTCGAGCCCCGCATGGGGTTATATGCTGACAGCCTACTTTGGATTCAGTGTCTCCCTCCCTCTCTGCCCCTCCCCGGCTCATGCTGTCTCTCTCAAAAATAAATAAACATTTTTTGAAAAAAGATCAGTTTTTGTCCCTTGAAAGCTCTTTAAACTTTATCAAAAACAAGTATTTTTTCAGATGAGGAAGAAAAACAATAAAAAAATAATTATTAACCTTACCAGGATTACAGTCTGTAAGAAGGGAGCAGATAGAAAGAAGAACTTTAGAAATGGTTAGTGCTGGACTCCAATTATCTTTTAATATGTCCAAGCAAATAACTCCTTGGCTGTTAATATTACAGTGATAGATTCTTGTCCGAAATGTGACCTAAAAAATAAAACCGTGTTAAAATTTAAACAGCAAAGAATGAAAATTTTGACTAAATTACTTTTTCAGTTGAGTGGCCCTAATTAAAAATCTTTTAAAGAAACAGACATTTAGTTTTTAAAAAGATGAATAAAGAGTTTAAAGCTGAGGAGACACATTAAAAGACTAATAAATCTGAGATTAGAGTGTTCATTGATACAATCACAGGTCAAAAGTTAATCAACAAAAAGGTAATTTCAATATTTTTCAAATTCATCTTTAGCAGTTTCAGTGTTTTAAATGTTTTCCTAACTTTTCAAGTTTGAAATAGCTGTTTGCTGACCTCTTGTGTTAGCTGGTAGTACTACATGGCCTCAAAGTAAGCTTTGTATAATAAATTCAAACTGGGGGACAACATAGTGGGAACATAAACAAAATTCTTAGCTGTAAAGGCTGTTAAGAAAACTGAAGATGAGATTTACTTCTGCTTTTTCTGACTTTTACATTATATCCTGCAGATACCCTGTCTACCTAGGTCACAGAATTCACTGTAATGGAGTCTCAACAGGTGAGGAGCCAGAATTGGGCAAGGATCACAGCAGTAGACAAATCAACACAAGCCATGGGAGCCTCGATTGCTTTTTTTTGGTTTCCTAATTCCAAAGTAAAAATTATCATTTAGTAAATGAGAATCATAGATTATAGAGTGTCACGGGAGATAGGATCCTAGATGAGAAAACTGAAGCCTGGAGATTAAGAATGTGACGAGACCAAAAAAGGACGAGAAACATGGATACTTTGACAGTAACTTCTTTTCTGTTGAGTGGAAAACGGGATTAATTCTGAGTTGCTATGTCACTATAAACAGCAGGATTTTAAGCACCATCAAAACAAAGCACATACTTCTAGAAATGGTCTCTGCCAAGTGGCGAAGCTGCCCCCCACCCCTGCAGTGTCTTGTGTCCATCCTAACGTACTTAGAGATTCATTGAGACGACAGAAATCTCTTTTGTGATTAAAACTCAATTTTAAACACTTCAATAGTTTCTCATGGGAATATGTAAATCTGAATATAAATCAGGAAATTCTTACCTTTGGAGGCTTGAAGGGGTATTCAGGTGTAAAAGTGATATCAAGGAAGAATACACCCCCTTCATACACGGATCCTGGAGGCCCTAGAATGGTTGATCTCCATTCATAGATGTTATCGCCTTTGGGACCAGCACTGTGAAATAATACATCAAAAGGTAAGCAGATAGTATGGCACCATCCAAATTTTAGAGGATATTTAAGGAAAAAAGATGACCTCTTCTCTTCCTTTTTGTTTTAATGTGTGGATTCCCTCCACCAAACAGAAGTGTCTTTCAGACAGTCTGATTCTGGACTGCAACAAACCCATCAGCCTTAGGTCAAGTAAATGGAATGATAAAGAATGTTTAAACCATTCTAAGCCTACTTAGGCTGTGGATAAACAAATTCCTCAATTCTCAACCCTCTCCTCAATACATCATAAAAAATGTAAATGATACTTTAAAAAGAAACACTTTTCAGCACACAGAATTAAATTAGTGAAATATTAGTTGTTTTTGTTCATAGCTAGTAATTTCTGATGACCATTTTAAGCGCAAAGTTTCATTTCTGACCCACTGACGGGGGTTCTTGTCCCTTGCTCTATTTCCATAATCTTACCCTAAAAGGAGTCCGATGGATTGCAGTACTTTTTACATTATAAACCATGTTGAGTGGGAGGAGCACAAGAATGACAATGTATCCAATGACAAGTTACTCAATTTGCATTTCAGTATATAAAATTCTATAATCAGGTTCTCTAAATATTACAGTTGAGATGTTCATTTATCCCTTTCCCCATATTTACTTATACCATAAAATGGTAAAGCATGCAACAGGAACCCTGGAGAAGACTAAACAAGTATGGATCCCTAACCTCTAGGTCCTCAACCAGGGGACTTGGTGGGTCTAGTGAAGGATCTGAGCATCCACTGGAAGGACGAAGCATTGCTACCTAATAAACACCTTAGATACTTACTTTAAAGCTGTTACTGGAGGCATTCATGTAACTTTTTGTCATAAGCATTTTATTAACCATAGAATGAAACAAAAATTACAGGGGCCTGCAAGTCCTTTGCCTTTTTTTTCCCTTCCAGGTTCTCACTTGGAAAGTTAGACCTGCTGGTCTGGAAGGTGGGTAGAGAGACCTACAGTAGAGAGAGTGGTTTACAACTCTCAGAGGGCCACTGTGAAGGAGAACTGGGAGCAAGAGAATGCGTGAGACACGTGTACAGGGAAAGGTCTGTTCCAGCACCCCACCCTTTTCTCTATAAAATGACTGACTAGCTTTACCCTCAGGTCAGTATATTCTTTTATCAACCCTGTGTCCCCACCCTTATAAGATACTATTTAGTTCCACAATAAGAAATAGGACTTCAGTTTCTAACACTGGTTGAACTGCCCTTGAGAATGGCATGTGATTTAAATTATTAATCAATTTAAGTAATTGGAAAGATGGAGTTGAAATTAAGGTGAGATGGAAACAAAAAATACAGGTCCCTGTCTGAACATGTTGCAACATAACTGTGATTACAATCTTGGTATGAGGCTGAGACTGAGAAGGTGAAAGGAGACCATGCCTTTCAGATTGTTAGAAAATTAATGTTCATTTGTAACAAAAACACTTTTATATGAGGCAGAAAGAAAAAAAAATTCTGCCCTTGATTCAGTCTTTTTTCCTTCTAGTCAAAATAAATAGAGCTGTTGCAAACATTTTGAGGAATATAATCGGGGTGCCTGGCTGGCTCGGTCGGTAGAGCCCATGACCCTTGATCTCAGGGTTGTGAGTTCAAGTTCCATATTGGGTATAGAGCTTACTTTAAAAAAAGAAAAATAGTCATTTCTACTCTTGACACAGTATTTTCTTATTTCTGTAATGGTTTCTGACGTCAGACACATTCACGTTAGTGGCAGGGATTGTCATGAATCATAACACTCTTGTGACAGTACAGGTGCCTGCTGACTGATGGGCACCAAACCCCTTGAGTAAGTAACTCAATGACAAGGACTCTCATCTCCACTGGCCTTTCCCTTGATCCTTGAAACCCATGTTCCCTCTAGTGACCATGGGACAAGGCAGCTACAGATCATAGTTCTTGTGCCTTATAAAGACTAAATTGGTAATTTAACAGAATTTGAACAGCATAAAATGGAATCAATCAATACAAGCCATTTAACCTTAAAAAATAAGCCCAATTAGAAAAAAATGTCATTAGAGCAGTCTTATGTATAATTTGATGTGCTCTCTGGACTGAAGACAATCACATAAGCTAATGTTTAAGCTTCATTTTTTTTTTCTTTGATGTGTATTTATTTTGAGAGAGAGAGTGGGGAAGGGGCAAGGACAGAATCCCAAGCAGACTCCACACCGAAGGCAAAGCCTAATGGCGGGGCTCAATCTCAAGACCATGAAATTATGACCTGACCTGAAATCAAGAGTCAGAGGCTTAACTAACTGAGCCACCCAAGCTCCCCTTGTTTTGTTTTAAAATCATGTTTTTTAAGTCCTCCCCTATTCCCATCCTCAATACTAACTTACTATATAGACTACTGCTCTTCCATTTCAACAGCAACTGAAGATGCATTTCAATTTTTAAAGAACATCCTGGAAGCAAGGTGAAATTATAATCAGTGCTTTTAAAGATTATATTTCTATTTGATCAGTTTTTCACATTATTATTGGGAGAGATGACCCTTGTTTACAAACACAGAAGCCATAATTCAGGTCTTATTTTAGGCTTAATTCTAAAAACCTTGGTTATCTGCTCTCATATCCTGGGGGAAACGTTGAGAGTAAGAGGTTGGGAAGATGAAAAGATAAGAAGTACACTACAAACATTTGAATAGCAACAGCATGAAGTAAGTGAAAATGGGACAAGTTAGCAAACGTGCCAGCATATTTCAAAAAAAGTAGGAACTCATGATGAATTCAGTTAGAAGCTCATTCTACCCACCTAAAAATCCCAAGTCATCTCTGATAGTTTCCCACGGTACAATGACTAATGAATGCTTCCTAAAAATAAAGCACTGGCAAATACAGTTGATTGGCTAGTCCATGTCTTGTCTTTGTAGAAGCTTCACAATAAAGCAAACCGGTTGCTTATAGAAGGTGTATTAATAGCCTAAAATCCCCGCAATTCACACATTATAATTGTAGCCTTATAATTTTAGAGCAGTTCTCAATAGAGGATGATTTTGTCCCCCAGGGAGACATTTGGCAATGTCTGGAGAGCTTTTTAGATGTCACAACTCGGAGGGAGTGTGCTACTGGTACCTAGGGGGTCGAGGCCAGGAGTGCTAAGTAAACATTACCCAAAGTACCAGACAGCCTTCTACACCAAAGAATTCCCTCAACCCCAAAATGTCATTAATTCCAAGGATGAGAATTCTGCCTTAGAGAAATTGGCTCAAGGTTGGTTGAGCTAGTAAAGGTAAGAGAGCTTCACAGTTTGAATCCCTGTTGTCAGACTCTATCTAGTGCCAATCCTCTTATCTTTTACTGCTCTGTGCCTGGTACAGAAAAAACATTCAATAGACAGGGTTATTGTTATTAAAAGTTACATTTGCATATGCCCTAACTGTTCTATACTCTTGTTACTCAAAGTATGGTCCCTGGACAGAATAAAAATAACATCAGCATCCTCTGGAAGTTTGTTAGAAAAGTAGACTTAGACTCCCCCCCCCCCCCCCCCCACACCTAATACATCAGAATTTGCAAAGCTAGCTATAGAAGACATTAAGTGGCAAATGAATACCAACTCTACCTTTTAAACTTCTAGATTTAAATTACCATTTACATTATCTAGCTCTCTCCTTCACTGCCTATAATTCTTTGCAGTAAGATACAAGTATCAACCCTGGTAATGCTTAGTTGTGTTAAGACTATAAAAACAATAACCAGAAAACTTAGGAAATGCTTATAGGAAGAGATCCACAATCAAATCTATATTCCCTACAACATACTATTCAAAATCCATTCTTAATTTATTCTGCTAATAAATTCAAAGAGAGTATGAGAAAATAGTATGAATGCTGCAATCTACCTGAAGGAATCCTCCTCTCCCACAATCATCACCCAACAGACACGCTCTCCAGGGAACGAAAGCTGTCTTCGCCATGACATCTACACAGCACATAGAGAGGACATTTTATAAAAAGTAAAAAGCTTCTTGTCCTCCCATCCCTTCAGAAAACGGTAGCCATCTGTCACCTAGAAGTGAGTAGCAGGAGCAACTTGAAAAATCAGAAAACCTCAGTAAGGTGACTAACAGATTAGTTACATGGCTTGGTGAAGTGACATGGCTACTGAAAAGTGAGTCAGCCACTCTAATAACAAAGAGAGGCCTCCTCCTACAAGGTGGTACTGCTAGGGAGGTAGTCGCCATTCTGTGGAAAGGACTTACAGTTCAAGGGCCAACCTAAAGGACTCCCCAAAACAGCTGGTGCCTACATAAGAATTCACATCAGTGGTATCCAGTGTATCTAAACAGTTACTTTGGAACAGAGTGGGCCCAAATTAGGGGGTTACATTTCCCTACAAATGGGAGGAAAACTGGCTCAGACACTCTAGACCTAAAACATGATCCGTGTTCACAAACAGTGGCATTCCCACAAAGTCCCCCCCAAATCGTATTATAACAACATTAAGGAAGTGGTGTGTGCTGTCTTCCTCCAGAAGAAAGGGGATATACCTTCAAAGGGATTTGATGCAACTTTTCAAGAAACACAAGGCTGATTTTCGGCCTATGGAAGACATAGAGTGCATTTTTGAAATGTGTTCCGAACCAGAAAGAACATAGTTGTAGGTATTTTACACAAACTGCTACAGCCATGTGGATATATCATCTCTCTTAGACCAGATTTAAAGTCTCTAGAGAACAGTAATTTTCTACACATACTATATGGGACTATTTTTTTTTTTACTTTTTAAATTTGTTTTTAATGTTTATTTTTGAGACAATGCGAGAGACAGAGTGCAATCAGTGGAGAAGGAGACAGAAGGAGACACACAGAATCTGAAGCAGGCTCTAGGCTCTGAGCAGTCAGCCCAGAGCCTGACGTGGGGCTCGAACTCACAAACCGTGAGATCATGACCTGAGCCAACGTCAGATGCTTAACCGACTGAGCCACTCAGGCGCCCCAGTAATTAACATTATTTAATTAGCTGGCCAAAATATGTACCACTGTTTAGAATTACACAACAGTGTTTCCAATTAGGTAAAATAACAAAACACCACAAAAGCTTTTACTCAGCTAGCCATTCAATTGTAGTTTTACCTTATATGTTGTTGCTTTAGAAAATAATCCAGCCTTCTGGAAATCTACAATCCAATCTTTTAAAAAAAAAATTAGATGTGCACAGAGTAAGGACACAATTTTAAAATGAAAACTACTTTCAAGAGACAACAATAGGGATAGTGAAACAGCAGGCCTAGAAAACTGTACATCAATGGGTCCTTACTAGTAAGGAGGGATGGCTGAGTAATGAGAGTGTTTGGTAACTAAGCTAAGAATCCCACTTTAACTTCTGGACTATTGATATACAAGATATACAAGTGGGGGGTAAGGTACCAAGCAAGTGAAATGCAAACTAGTCAAATGTCAAGGGCCTAAAAGAAACAGGGGCAGGGAAGGGTAGAGAAAGGCCCACAGAAATGATTAGAGAGAATTAACTAAGAGATCGGTATCTTTTGTCTCAAAAATTATTTTTCCTATATTAGGTTATATAGAAGCTACACAAGCTTAAGAACAATTCCTTTTTTTTTTTTTTTTTTTTTTAAAGTAGGCTTCACACCCAGCACGGAGCCCAATATGAGGCTTGAACTCATGACCCTGGAATTAAGACCTGAGCTGAGATCAAGAGTTGGATGCTTAACTGACTGAGCCACCCAGGCATCCCCTAAGAACAATTCTAATTTGCTCTTTCCCCAGAGAAGTTAGAAAAACAGCGTCGGAATAGAGTCAAGTGTAAGGCTACGGTGATTACTCCTCTACTGCCACTAAAACAATCCAGAGCAGGTTATCTGCCTTAGAGTCAAGCGGTAGAGTCCTGATTTTTTAGCACAATGCTTATATTAGTGAATATAAAACTGGTATCTAAATGAGTAAATAGAAATCAATCATTAGTGTCTGGTTCTTACACTAATCAGTTCACAGGGCCTACAAAGCACAACCAACTCTTCTATTGGAATGATCGTTGGTTGTACTGTGGTAAGTGAGTAATGGGGGAAAACAAAATCTCTTGTGTAGACTTTTGGAGGGAATATGGTTCAGGTGGTAACACTTAAATAAACACTGCACACATTTAGTGCTGATTCTCAAAAGCAACAGTGTCCCAAGGAAAGCTATTTAAGGGATACCAAAATTCTCAAAAATGAATTTATCAGGTTTTAACTCAATTCTAAGATGATTCTAGAACGTGTCTTTGACCATGAAATGACCATTGAAGGTTTCCTAGTCACTCACACTCACCTGCACAGCCTCCATACTGCAACTGCTACCAATCTCAGACTGCAGGTGAGGCAAGCAGAGGGTGGTGTGTGTGGTTAGGCAGAAAGGTGAGAAGTGACAAAAGTAAATGCACAAGAAACAGAGGTTCAACATATTGCCATAGAGCAGAGAAAGCTGCTTGCACTACCTTGCTGCGGTGATTTTTGGGGTCATTTAATATGTGGTACGAATTCCCTATTTTGTTATTTGATAAAGCTTTTATTTAATACAAAAAATTAAGGTTTTTTTTACTGCCCCATTTTGCTCCTAAAAACATTCCAATTTGGATGTTATATGGTTAACCTGTTTATGAGGGCATCTCAGAACACCTTCTTGCACTGCCCAATCAGCTTGGAACCTCCCTGCCAATCTCTCAATTCTAGCAATTTTACAGATTCTTCATCCTCAAGCTGCATCGTCCTTCCAGGGATTTGAGTAGACACCCCAAGCAAGGGTCTCTCATCCTAGGTTCAGCTCCCTACAACTTCCCTCAGTACAGAACTCACATGGATTTGGAGAATAAAGACGTTTTGTGCTAGAGCTGGTATTCACATCCAGGAAAGGTGACATCAGCAATTCTAAGACCCTTTCAGCAAGCCCATAGGTCAAAACTATTTTCATAATTCTAAACAGTACTTGCCTTTTTAACTCTTTCTCTCACATTTGTACTGTGAAGTTTTCTTGAGACTATATGAGATATGAGAGCAGATAATGCAGAAGCAGATAAGAAAATCCAGCTGTCTTAAGTCAGACATTAGAGCAATTTGCAAATATGTGAAATAGTGCCACTCTTCTAAGTGTTTTAGTTTTGGAAAACAAGCTATTTTCATTAAAAAATATGTTAACATGCTTATTTTTTTTTTAAGTTTCTTTATTTTGAGAGAGCCAGTGAGTGCCGTGTGCAAGGGGCAGGGAGGGAGGGAGGGAGAGACAGAATGAATGAATGAATGAATGAATGAATGAATGAATGAATGAATATCCCAAGCAGGCTTGGTGCTGTTTGTGCAGAGCCTGATGCTGGAACCCACTAAGTGTGAGATCAGGACCTGAGCCAAAATCAAGAGTTGGACGCTTAATCGACTGAACCACCCAGGCGCCCTTGTTTTTGTTATTTTAAAATGAAATATATATTTTAGAGAGAGCCTGCTAGCGGGGGAGAGGGGTGGGGTGGGGAGAGAGAATCCCAAGCAGGATCCACGCTCAGTACATAGCCCGATGGGGGCCTCAATCCCACGACCCTGAATCATGACCAGAGTCAAAATCGAGTTGGACGATCGACCAACTGAGCCACCCAGGTGCCCCAAATTATAAATCTTTTTAATGTTTCAGCTTTCATTTTGAATACAGTAAAAATCCATAATAATTAACACTATCAACAAAAGCTCTTAGGCGCCCATCATTTTTAAGAGTACACGATGGGGTCCTGAAACAAAAAAGGTTTGAGAATGGCTGGGCAGGTTATTTTTTTTTTTTTTATTTAAATTTTTTTTAACGTTTTTATTTATTTTTGGGACAGAGAGAGACAGAGCATGAACGGGGGAGGGGCAGAGAGAGAGGGAGACACAGAATCGGAAACAGGCTCCAGGCTCTGAGCCGTCAGCCCAGAGCCCAACGCGGGGCTCGAACTCACGGACCGCGAGATCGTGACCTGGCTGAAGTCAGACGCTTAACCGACTGCGCCACCCAGGCGCCCCTTGGGCAGGTTATTTTAAAACAATATTAGCATAACTAGCCAACGATTTTAAAAAGTGTTCTACTCTTATTCCCATCAGATATTAAAAAACAAAACAAAGTTTTAAACGGGAACTAGAAGCTATTCATCACCCTGCGCCCCCAAGTCCCCACACCTTGGAAACCCTAAATACCATGTAAGAAGTCGGACTACCCTGAAGACTACCTATATAGGAAAGACCATGTGGAAAGACTAAATGAAAAGTGAGAGATGAATGAGAAGCCCCAGGTGTTCTAGCCCTTAGTCATTTAAGTCTTCTCCACCCAAGGTACCAGAAATGTGAGTTAAGTTTTCAGATAATTCCAGGCCCAGCCTGTGTAAATGCATGAGAGCCCAGCCCTAGTCAGCCCTCAAATATACCAGAGGTTATGATAAATGGTGGTTGCTATTTTACACCACTTAGTTTAGGGCGTTCTGTAAGGCAGCAATAAAGAATGGGAACACTCCCCAAGGAGAGCCTTCAAGCAACCGCTGATGGTGGGGTGGGACAATTCTGAGGCAAGGGCTTTATCCAGTTCCCCAGAGTTCACCTTAGGCAACTTTCACTGTGGGAACCTGGCTTAATAAACGGCATCCTTTACTGACAGTCTTTCCTACCTTGTTTTATTTCCCATCACTACTTCTGTTCCTTATACCACTAAAAACCTACTTGTATTAGAATTCTCAACTTAAGGGTCTCCTTCTGGGGAAAGCAAAGCTGAGACACCACTGAAGTGAAACACACACAAAGGAAAAGATGAACAGATATGATTACATAAAAACTGAAAATCTGTAGGAGGAAGACAAAGAGATTACAAAAGGGTAGAGAAAAGACAACTGCAGTACATGATTAAAGGTCAATATCTTGACTATGAAAAAACTTTAAACAGACTAACAATAATAGATAAAGGACTTGGGCATTCCTCAAAAGAAACTTGTATGGCCAGTTAGCAAATTCTCAATCTTACTCAGACTCAAAGAAATGCAAATTAAACACAGAGGCACATTTACCTATCAGACTGGCAAAAACGTGAAAGACTGAAAATCTTTGGTGTCTAACTGTGTGATGAAATAGGCATTCTCTTCCACTGCTGGTGGGAGAGTAAATTAGTAATCCTAGACTGTGATTAGGTATAATGTATTCAAATATAAAACATATAAATATAAATACCCTTTGACACAGAAATTCTGCTTCTCAAAACTTACTCCAAAGAAATAAGTAGACACTTGCACAAGGCTATAAGGATATTTATAAGAACCTTACGTATAATGCAAAAATCTCTGCAATGAGCTAAATTATCAATAGGAGATAGGTTAAACTGTGATACAACCATACAATAGTATACAATGCAATACTGCTCCCGTCCCCAACTTACAGCCCTGTGAAAGCCACTAGTAACTATATGGGGTTTAAGGTGTCCTGTGGCCACATTAAAGGACAGTTTGGGCCCTACTACCATATAAAAGCTTCTACTGACTATCGCCCTGTCCTGCCACTTCCTCCCGTCTCTCTTCAATTCAGATTCTCTTTCCTAACATGCTTTTCTACCATGCTCCCAGATATGGTGCTGAGAGACAGACTGAATCCAGGAAGAGACTGCAAATCCTCCAACAGTGTAACTCAAGGGGGTTCAAGTTTACTCCAACGACAGCATACAAACAAGGCAGAGGGATCTGAAAGCCTACTCAGCAGACAGAATACCAACTGTTTGCTAAGATGATCTGTTCAATTTATCTAAATAGTCTAGATATCTAATTGTCAATTTATCTAATAGTTAAAACATGAAAAGATTTGAAGTGGGTGAATTTAACTGTAGGTAAATTGTGCCTTAAAAGTAGATAAAGCAGGGGTGCCTGGGTGACTCACGTCAGTTTAAGCATCCAACTCTTGATTTCAGCTCAGGTCATGATCTCATGGTTCGTGAGTTCCAGCCCCATGATGACAGCATGGAGTCTGCTTAGGATTTCCTCTCTCTCTACTCTTCCTCCACTTGTGCGCACACTCACCTCCTCTCTCTCTCAAAATAAACTTTTTTTTTTTTTTAACGTTTATTTTTGAGACAGAGAGAGACAGAGCATGAACGGGGGAAGGTCAGAGAGAGGGAGACACAGAATCTGAAACAGGCTCCAGGCTCTTGAGCGGTCAACACAGAGCCCGACGTGGGGCTCGAACTCACGGACTGCGAGATCATGACCTGAGCCAAAGTCAGCTGCCCAACCGACTGAGCCACCCAGGCGCCCCTCAAAATAAACTTTTTAAAAAAGTGGATAAAGCAGAGAAATTTGCAGAGAAATCAATCTTTTTTTTTTTAATAACATTTATTCATTTTTGAGAGACAGAGAGAGACAGAATGTGAGCGGGGGAAGGGCAGAGAGAGGGAGACAGAGAATCCGAAGCAAGCTCCAGGCTCTGAGCTGTCAGCAGAGTCCTGCACACGGCTCAAACTTGTGAACGGCGAGATCATGCCCCTGAACTGAAGTTGGATGCTTAACCGACTGAGCCACTGAGGCACCCCAGAGAAAGAAATCATTTTTAATAGCTGTTTCATAAATGAATTTTTTAGGGGTGCCTGGGTGGCTCAGTTAGTTGAGCATCCGGCTCAGGTCATGATCTCACGGTTCATGGGTTCAAGCCCCACATCAGGCTCTGTGCTGACAGCTCAGAGCCTGGAGCCGGCTTCGGATTCTGTGTCTCCCTCTCTCTCTGCCCCTCCCCCACTCGTGCTGTCTCCCTCTGTCTCAAAGATAGATAAACATCAAAAAAACAATTTTTTTTAAACAAATGAATTTTTTAATCTTTACCCAAATCCTTTATATCAGGAGAGGTAACAATATTTCAATTTTAAAATGAGGAAACATTCAGGAGGTTGTGATATGTTTGTACAAAGTCCTAAAGCTAGGAAATCACACTTCTAGCCAATACAATCCAGGCTTTCCTATAGTGAGATTTTTTTCCAATACATCCATAGAGCTTATTATCTGCCTTTGGACTCCCCACCAATTTTGTTTAATCACATTTACTATTCTGCCTTTCCCACCTCATTATTCCATTTCTCTTTTACATTTGGGTGGAAGCTGGGATTAAACAGGAACAAGAAAATCTTGTGACCTGCTAAGAGGTGTTATTAAAAGTTCTTAAAAATTGATTCAGTTCTTTTTGTAGAAATGAATTAACTGAAAATACATACCACACAGAGTACGACTTAGTGTGGAAGAGAGGGGATTTAATTATAATGTGATAACTGCAAAAATGATGAGAACCCCAAGCTTAATGAAAACCAAAGATGGGTTTTGGGAAACAAGCATCAGTTCAACTGAATAAGAGCCCAAATGTTATGCTCTTAAACTGCAAAAAGAACAAGAAACATGATTAAAAAAAGAACTTTTTAAAAAAGGGGCTCATTTACTCCAACAACAGCATACAAATATTTTTCAAAACAAGGCAGAGGGATCTGATAGCCTACTCGGCAGATGTATCCACCGAATACCAAGTGTTTGCTAAGAGAAAAAAAAACAGGCTAAAAAGGAGGTATAAAACAGGACACCAACTTCCCCAGCTAATAAGTCACTGTGGTCCACTCCACTCCATTCCGTTCTAGTCCACAGTGGCACTGGGAGGTCCAGCCATCACTGAAATGACCTGCACTGAAATGGAGGTCAACCCCTGCCTGAGGATACAGTATCACCCACTGCTCAATGCTCTGTGAAGCCGAGGCCTCTGCAACCTCTTGGTTCCCTCCCTCTCCATCGCAGGATCTACAGCTCAGAACCACCAGGAAATCACAGGGTCAGGAGGTGAGGAGAGCTATTTACTGCACTTGGAGAGTCACTGCCTTCTTTCTTGGCCCCAGCTGGCCAGGAGAGAAAAGAGAAGGCTGTTTGTATTTGCAAAGGGCTGAGAGTGTGAATGAGGGAGGCTATGCCCTGTGTGTCAAATGCAGGCTACGCTTGGAGGGGAGGGTCTGCTCTGGCTCCTTGGTCCCTGCTAAATCTCCTCACCAAATCTCCGTCCTGCTGTCTACACACACCCTTCTAGCTGAGGAGTGGAGACAGCGGTTTTAACAAAGCTAGGTGCTGCAGCAGCTGCTAAAGAGGCCCAAGGTGGAGCACTCCCATGTGACATCTCCCAGCTGCCCAAGTCTAACAAGTCTACTCCTAGCACTGGTAAGCAGACACACATGACCTTCTCCAGTGGCCACTGACCAGCTATCATTCTGGCTTGTAAAACATGAAAAACGCTCGCCAAGAACAGCTAAGGTATACACCTATTCAGGGTAAGTTTTATGGGAAAAGCCAAAAGGCAAGAAAAGTTCTGATGAAGAGAGGAGGGGGCAGTTGTTCCAAGCCTCAGGTGAGGAGTCTGACTGAGGGGTACAAAATGTGGCTAACAGCCCACAGACATGCTTGGAATATAAGGTTAAAAAAGAGGATACGAATAATGAAGTAAATGGGGAAACTTTAATCTCTGATTTTTCCCCCTTCTTAGAACAACAACAACAACAACAAAACCCAACCCTGATTTAAGTATTGGACCAGAGGGGAAAGACAACTATCTCCAAACACATACATAAACATGACAGATTGAATACATATGCCAACTTTTTTTTTTTTTTACTCCTTCTGCAAACTCTGACATGACATTGAAGATATTTTCTTTAAGGCATAAACCTACAAAGATGAGAAGAAAAGGAAAGGAGACAATATCAACACGAGTTCAGAAGCTAGGAGGCAAATGAGCAAATGGTTAAAGGACACAACATCCAACACACTGAAGACACCGAGTCATAAACTGGTTGTGAAGAAAGCCAAAATCAAGCCAGATACACCATATATAACGCTCCCAAAGACAGGAATTTATGGTGCTGTGTAAGTTGAGAATCAGGAAGGGGAAGGTTCTAAAATAAGGACTGGTAAAAAGTCCAATTCCAAGACCCTGTGTGACAGGCAGAATTTTTGGATGGGCAGCATGATGATCTCCCCCCTAAATCATCTCCACGTGAGCGTGGGCGGAAGCTGTAACTTGCTTCTCACCAACAGAAAAAGGCAAAGTTGACAGGACCCCACTCCCTGAATCAGGTTACGTTTTTTGTAAAATGTTATGTTCTAGAAGACTCAGTCGTAGCTGACCACAGAGAGAGAGAAGGGAGCAAGCAGCTATGATACACATTGCCCGTGGAAAGGGCCAGAGAACTGCCAGGGCCCCTAAGAGCAACTGACTTCAGTCCTACAGCTGCAGGGAAAGGAACTCTATGTCACAACTACATTAGCTCAGAAGAGAACCCTGAGCGACAGATGAGCACACAGGCTAGCTGGTTCCTTCACTTTGGCCCTGAAAAGACGCTGAACAGAGGTCTAAGCTGTACCCCAACTCCTAGCCCATGTGAACTGTACATTCTAAATGTGGGTATTGTTTTGAACTGCTAAAGTTGTGGCGGGTTGTTACACAGCAATAGAAATCCTGCCAGACTGGGGTTTATTTTCTGGAGAGGTTTAAAACTGGGGTCTCTGAACCAGGGGACATTAATATGGATGAGGGCAGAGGTGCTGTACTGACAATGAGCTTACGCATGCCCAACAATAAGATCCCCAGTTTTCTTCCTCAGCGCCCAGAACAAAGCCTGGCCTTCACCCTCTAGGCAGTCAGTCTCCTTTGGGGAATGTTAACAGCTCAGAGGAAAGACCTCAATAAACTTATATTAAAGGCCCCCTATGTAACAGATAACCAAGAAACATGGTTCTTCTCTAAAACAGCAAAGATCAAAACAAACTACAAGACAGTCAATTAAACAAATTACAAAGAAGATTTTAAAATAAACTGAATTACTAATATCCAGAGAGACAGAAGATACTGCACTAATGAAACAAGAATATGGCCAAAACAAAACAGTATTCAGAAAAGAAAAGGAGGTGGGGGTGAAGTGGGATGGAGGGGGGTGGGTGAAGGTGGCCAAAAGGTACAAACTTCCAGGTGTAAGATAAATAAGTTCCGGGGACGTAATACACAGCATGGTGGCAACAGTTAACACTGTATCACATATTTGAAAGCTGCTACCAGAGTAGATCTTAAAAGTTCTCTTGACACACACACAAATTCAATGTCTGGTGATAGATGTTAACTAAATTTATTGTGGTAAAGTCATTATGCAATATATACATAAATCATTATGTTCTACACCTTAAACGAATACAATGTTATAATTATATCTCAAGAGAATGGGGGGGGGGGGAAGAGGAACTTTTAGCAACTAAAAATGAAAGCAAACATATTTCAACATAATAAAGGCCACGTGTGACAAACCTACAGCTAACATCATACTGAATGGTGAAAAACTGAAAGCTTTTTCTCTAAGATCAGGAAAAAGATGAGGGTCTCGATATCCACTCTCACCATTTTATTCAACATAGTACTAAAGTCCTCGCCACAGAAATTAGAGAAGAAAAAGAAATAAAAAGAATCCAATTGTTAAGAAAGAAGTAAAACGGACTACCCACAGATGGCATAATACTATATATACAATACCCTACGGACTCCACCAAAAAAACCGTAACAGAATAAATGAATTTAGTAAAGCTGCAGGATACAAAATTAGTAAATACATAAAAATCTATTGCACGTCTATACACTAATAATGAAGTAGCAGAAAAAGAACTTACGAAAAAATCTCTTTTACAATTATACCAAAAATAATGAAATATCAGGAATAAATTTAACCGATGAGGTGAAAAGACCTATACTCTGAAAACTATAAGACACTGATGAAAGAAATTGAAGATGACACAAATAGAAAAACACACAATGCTCCTGGACTGGAAGAATACTGCTAAAATGCCTATACTACCCAAAGCAATATACAGATTCAATGCAATCCCTATCAACATATCAAGAGTATTTTTCACAGAGCTAGAACAAATAATCCTAAAATTTGTACGGAAACACAAAAGATTGTGGATAGCCAAAGCAATCTTGAGAAAGAAGAACAAAGCTGGAGGTATCATAGTCCCAGATTTCAAACTATATTCCAAAGCTGTAGTAACAAAAACAATATGGTACTGGGACAAAAATATACACATAGATCAATGGAACAGAATAGAGAACCCCGAAATAAACCCACAGGTGAATTAATCTACAACAAAGGAGGCAAGCATATACAATGGGGAAAGAAAGTCTTGTCAATAAATGGTGTTGGGAAAACTGGACAGCTACATGCAAAAGAATGAAACTGGACCACTTTCTTACACCATACACAAAAATAAACTCAAAATGGATTAAAGACCTAACTGTAAGGATCAGAAACAAACCATAAAACTCCTCAAAGAAAACATAGGCAGTAATCTCTTGGACGTCAGCCTTAGCAACATTTTTCTGGATATGTCTCCCCAGGCAAAGGAAACAAATGCAAAAATTAATAAAAATAAATAATAAAAAATATATATATGTATGTATGTATATATATATATATATAACTACACCAAAATACAAAGCTTCTACACAGCGAAGGAAACTATCAAAATGAAAAGGCAAACTACAGAATGAGAAGACATTTGCAAATGATTATCCAAAGGGGTTAATAGCCAAATTACTTACGAATGCATACAAATCAATACCAAAAAAATTAATAATCTGATTTGAAAATGAGCAGAGGACCTGAATAGATATTTCTCCAAAGACGGAGAGATGGGCTAACAGAGACATGAAAAGATGCTCAGTATCACTCATCATCAGGGAAATGCAAATCAAAAGCACAATGAGATACAACCTCACCCCAGTCAAATGTGTATCATCAAAAAGACAAGAAATAACAAGTGTTGGCAAGGATGTAGAAAAGGAAACTCTTCTGCACTGTAAGTGAGAATGTACACTGGTGTGACCGCTGTGGAAAACAGTATGGAGGTTCCTCAAAAATTAGAAATACTCAATTATCCAGTAATTCCCCCCCTTCTGGGTATTTACCAGAGAAAAAGAAAGCACTAATTTGAAAAGATACATGCACCCCAATGTTTACTGAAGCATTATTTACAACAGCCAAGACACAGAAAGAACCTAAGTGTCCACTGACAGATGAACGGATAAAGAAGTGGTATATATATAAAAGAGTGTGTGTGTACGTACACACACACACACACACACACACACACACACACACACACACCCCGGAATATTACTCGGCCATAAAAAAGAATGCAATCTTGCCACCTGTGGCAACACAGATGGACCTAGGGGGTATTACACCAAGTGAAATAAGTCAGACTGAGAAAGACAATTATTGTATGATTTTACTTATATGTGAAATCTTTAGAAACAAAGCAAATGAGTGAACCAACAGAAAACAGACTCATAGATACAGAAGAAAAGAAAAAAAAACCTGGTAGTTGCCACAGGGAGGGGAGTAGAGGATAGGCAAAATAGGCAAAGGGGATTAAAAGGTACAAACTTCCAGTTATAAGACAAGTAACAGAGTAAGTGCAGCAAAGGGAATATATTCAATAATATTTTAATAACTTCGTATGGTAACCACATTTACAGTAAACACTACATAATGTATAGAACTGGAATCACTAATCTACATCTGCAATTAACATTTTATCAACAATACTTCAATTACACCATGAACAAAAAATTTTTCAAAAATACAATGAAGGGTAAAGTTGAAATCTCCCCAAAAAAGTAGAAAAAAGGTTAAAAAAATAGAGAAAACACACAATTTTTCTGTTACGGACATGGGTGTCTTCTGCAGGAATGTAGCTGAAAATGGAACTGGAAAGACTAAATGGGAATAAATCACAAAGGGCCTTAAATGCCTACCAAACCATTTAGATTTTAGCAGCTTTGCACCTACAGGAGTGAAGCGAAGAAACAGTCACTGTTTTAAGAAGTAGACAACTTTAGGGGCGCCTGAGTGGCTCAGTCAGTTAAGCATCCGACCAGCTCAGATCATGATCTCACAGTACGTGGGTTTGAGCCCTATGTCGGGCAGCTCTGTGCTGACAGCTCAGAGGATGGAGCCTGCTTCGGATACTGTGTCTCCCTCTCCCTCTCCCTCTGCCCCTTCCCCTGCTCACACTCTATGCCTCTCAAAAATAAATGTAAAAAAAAAAAAAAAAAAAAGTAGACAACTCTAAACACCAAAACCATCAACCTATTCAGAAATAGGAAACTACAAATGCAATCTTCAATGCCTGAGGCAGAGAGCCTAATTAGGGTACTATAGAAATCCAACAACCTGGATTATTAGAGCAGGGACAGTAAAAACAAAATTATCCAGGAGGAAATCATAAGTACTTCACGGTAACAATCCTCCAGGGTTATCAATAAAGATCTTGTGACATCAATACATACACAAATAAGATGCCTACATCCAATTCTCGATGCGCAGGAAGAGACCAGAGGGGTCTCTCCGTGACCTGGCCAATCTCCCAGCAGTATCGTCAACCAGATATGCCAAACAGCACCATACATGTAGCACTTAGTTTTCATTTGCTAAATAAACAAAATGTGAGCTTATGTACATAATCTTGCACGTTTAACATAGTATTAACATTACAAAAAACTATCAAACTGACTACCCCGATTTCAGTTCAGAAAATATTTATCATTAGTTATATGCTTAACTGGTATTTGTTGTTATATGCAGTAGTTAAAAAATATAATGTACATGCTATTTTAGGTACTGTCTAGGTTTCTTTAAGAAGTTAAAAATATTAGGCTTAATATTCTTTTGAAAAACACCATTTAAATAGGTTTATGGCTTTATTTAAATGGATTTAGGCCTTATAGCAAATAAAGATGGAAGTATTTTGGAAAGAAACATATCTCCCAATGGGTTTATCTGGCAGCTTGGTTGAGTGGTGCTGTTTCTTTCTTTCTTTTTTTTTGTTGTTTATTTTTGAGA
>NW_024412400.1:18600242-18725500 GCF_014898765.1 Herpailurus yagouaroundi
GTTAGAAGGATAAAAGGGAAGTGGAACAGGTGTGAACTCCAGTGAGGGTGGCTTCAAAATGGGCCAAAAGGAACATACGGGAAATCCTCTTTCTTCCCTTCCCTCTTGCACACGCGTGCAAACATGCCAGCTTTCAACCACAAGAGCTCCCTTTCTTTCACTTGTGAGGTGAAGTGGGAGAAAAGAGGACAAGTATTTAGAACACATTTCCCAAAATGAACAGCCTTAGTGAAGTAGGTCAGTGATTCTTACAAGTCCAAAACCAAGCTTCCACCAAAATGTAAAGAATCAGGGGAAAAGGGTACGGTATTTGCTTTTCATAAACTTTAATTTATTTAATAAAAAGTCCTGTCTGTTTTGATGATCAAGTTCTTCCTATTTTGTGATAAAATTATCCTTCCTTTTGTGAACTGCTGATGATAGTAGATGGTGATTTTGTTTTCAACGTCCTTGCAAGACAAAATAAAATTAGCAACCCTGTATCAGCCCCCTGTGGGTTGAGATTCCAAATTTATTACTGTACTAACAGCTTTTGCCTGTAGCCCTGGGTGGTATCTGCCCCAGCATTTCCACAGAGAAAAGGACTGGTCCCAAGTCTGGGGCTCAGCTAGCCCAGCACCTCTCAAGTGTCCTCAGGCTCCCAGCCTCTCTCCAGAGAACCCAGGCAAGGCTGCTGCCACCCTCCCACATCCCACTGGCCCCTCTAGCACGCAGACCCGTCCCTGAGAGGAACAAACACTGGCGGCAGCTTCCATGTGCAGAGAAGGGTCACAAGTTGCTTCCAAACCACAAGCAGGTCCCGACTCTCTCACCAGACACCGCACTGATGAGAGACAAGTTCCTCCCAAGTGGCAGGTGCAGTGAAACCTCTTTGTGCCAAACTATTTCCTAAATAAATCCGGTGTAACTTTGTCTTGGCTGGTACACATCTCCAGTCTGATGGGCAACCAACAAGGTACACGTTTTGGAAAGAACGTCTTAAAACACAGAATGTGTCATTTTATTTACCTTGGCATCCCTTCCTCCCTCAAACTTCAATTCTCCCACATGAAAATTTCTATCTTCAATTCCTTTTTCCTTCTTTCCCCCCTTCATTTTAGATGTACATCTTTCCAAGACAAATGTGGTCCACCAAAGTCCTCTCCCACTTCATCAATGAATCAAACATTTGGTTATAAAAAGTTCAAACTCTGCCATGCAAAGAGAAACACAACTAAGCAGAGTCTCCTCCTAAATACACTCCCAAATACCTCTACCCCTTCAAGCTGCCAGTCCAGCTTTCTCCTGCCTTTTAGAGGTAACTTTCTGCTTCTATCTACATACAAACCCTTGCAACTGAGATTCAATCCTGCTTTACCTCAATATTTCAATCAACTGTTCTCTTAAAGGTACCAATGACCTTCCAATCTCAAAATCAAATGGCACTTCTGACTTCCTTCATCAGCCTTTTTATCAAGAACACTTCCTAAAACTTGCCAATCATGACCTTAATTCTCTGATTTTCAGCTTAATTCCCCTTGTACCTCTGAACTTCCCTCTCCCCTTTTTAAAGCCTCTCCCTATTAATCTGTCAGAGCACAGGGACAAATCCCTGCCCCTTCTGCTCAGGCCATGATCTCACGGTTTGTGGGATCGAGTCCTGCATCGAGCTCTGCGCTGACAGCACAAAGCCTGTTTGGGATTCTTTCCCTCTCTCACTGCGCTTCCCCTTCTCACGTTTTCTCTCCCTTGCTTTAAAAAAAAAAAAAAAAAAAAAAAAATTTTAATTAATAAAAAGAGCTGCATTTCACGGGAGGGTTTGGATATGTGTGAGGTCCAGAGTGGCCTTAAGGGACAATGGAAGGAGAAAGGGAGAAGGCAAAGTCAGAATCTGATACAAGTTTAGTAGGTAATCTTAGCTTACCATCTAAACAGTTATTAGACCTTGACAATGCACTAGAAGAATGTCTGCTACAAAGCAGTGACTTTCAAACCATACTCCAGATGGAGGAATAAGGCTGTGACGTTTTAAATGCTTCATTTCCCTGAAATCTGTTTTAAGAAAGGGTCATAATGCTTTCAAAACCTTTCAAAGTAGACTTAATAGTATGATAAAACTAAACACACAAGGAACCTGAAAATAAGAACAGCGTACAAATAAATTCCAGTTCAGCCCTCAGTTTCCTCATGTGGAAAGTGTAGCCAGTAATATCCTCACACCACCTCACTGAACTGTGAAAAAGCAAAGCAAGTAAAGTGGCTTTGAGCCCTACAGCACTATTTAACCCACGCAATTATTTTTAAAGCAATAAGTGCTAAATGTTCCAGAGAAGTAATGATGGCTTATTTGAGTATTAATAACAGCTATCACAGAAATCTAAAGCTACATTTTGGCTTTCTAATAATCAAGTTAATCTTTTCATTTTAAAGATCAAATTAATATGGCAAAATTCCAGAAAGCTAACGAAGGTATTATACTGACATCAAATAAAAACATTAAAATCATATCAATTACTAAGGTATGTACTGCTTTAATAAAATTTAAAATTTAAAAACATAAACTTGTAAGAATGGTGGAAGTGCTTCCTACAGAAGACTGCAAATTTGTAACCCTTACTAAGAGACATTTTAGAGATCTACCTTTTTAAGCCCAGACTGTTTTAAGAATGCTTTAATTTCACCACTACACAGTGAATTCTATATTTCTGTATTAGATACATACCTGCTCTGTGAATCTGTGAGTTGAAAAAATATTCCTCAATTTAATTTCACAGCTATAGTCTCACAAATAATTACTCTAAAGTAATAAAAATTATACTTGAAAATCCTAACCTGTTCAGAGAACAATTTGCTTTCATAAATGTGAAGCCTCTATCATGCATTTAACTCTCCCATAAAATAACACCAAGAAGTTAGAGGAGTAATTAATCCACATATTCATTAAAAGGAGGCATTTAAAAATTTACTTCTTAGCAAATCTCATTTAAAAGCAGTATCATGATCCTAGGTATTTAACAGAATTTCCTAGCTTTTGTAAAAGCCACAAGGTGCTGCTTCCTTCCACAGAACACACATAAAAGTTATTATTCTTTTACTAGCTATTAATGAAATAGATCCTAACTTACTTGAAATTCCTATGTAGACCTTTAATTGAGAAGGTTAATAACTTACTAGTTAGGATCTTTTCAGTTAGAAGCGCAGATACCTACCATAAATAAGCCTGAGCCCAAAGAAGGATTTATTGGCCCACATAATTTAAAAAACACCAAGGGAGGGCTGAAAGGAATAAATAGTGTCATTAAGAGCTCACCACCTCAACTATGGGTTGGCTATCCATACATGATGGCTTAGAAAAGACAGACATGAGGAATTTAAGACTCATACACAATGCACAGCTACCTCAGGAAAAGGGTAGCTTTTCCTTCCCTTTTTGAAGAGCCCTCCTCAATACTACTGCCATTAGGTTAAATACACTGCTTGAAAATGATCACTGTTGTTAGAAGCTCTGGTGGGCTGGGCTTGAGTCATGTACCACTCTTGGAGTCAGGAGAGACTTTTTTTTTTTTTTAGAGAGCGGCACATTGAGTGCGGGTGGGGGAAAGACGGAGGCGAAAAGAGAGAGAATCTCAAGCAAGCTCCATGCTCGGTGCAGAGCCTGACATGGGGCTCGAACTCACAATGCTGGGATCATGACCTGAGCTGAAATCAAGAGGTGGACGCTCAACTAACTGAGCCACCCAGGCACCCCAGGGGAGACTCTTGATGGAATGAAAGGGTCATTATAAAATGAGGGGTGTTGGTACCCTAATGGGATGTTAGGTGAACAAATAACTATGTTGGCCATGGGGTAGTGTTCCTCAAAAGCTACCACCAGGGATTTCTGAGGAGCACTGACAGACTATGAAATGCAAAACTTATACAAAGCAGGACTACTACAGGTTTACATGCAGTTTTTCTCAATAACTTACTCCTTATCAAGAAACAAGTAGTTACACTGACAAATGCTTCCTTTCCCCTGCCAACTCTACTCTACCCATTTAATCTTAAAAGCAGAATCATGAACACAAATGTGTAACAGACTGAAATTTAATAGTTAACATTGTAAAACTTCAAGAAGAAAGCACAGGGGAAAATCTTTATAATCATGGGGTAGGAAAAGAATTCCTAGGACAAGAAAAGTATGAACTATACAAGAAAAAAGCCAACAAACTGAACTTCATAAAAATGGAAAAGTTTAGGGGCACCTGGGTGGCTCAGTAGGTTAAGTGGCCGACTTTGGCTCAGGTCATGATCTCACAGTTTGTGAGTTCAAGCCCCGTGTCGGGCTCTGTGCGGACAGCTTGGAGCCTGAAGCCCACTCTAGATCCTGCGTCTCCGTCTTTCTCTGCCCCTCCCCTGCTTGCATTCAGTCTCTCTCTCTCAAAAAAAGAATAAATATTAAAAAAAATTAGATTAGCTCTTAAAAAGACAGTATCGAGAAACCCACATCTGACATCGTATGTTATGGGTGAGACACTGAGTGCTCTCCCCCCAAGATCAAGACGAACATGTCCACTGTTGCTACTTCTCTTCAAAACTGTACTGGAAGTTCTAGCCAATACAATTAGACAAGAAAACGAAGTAAAAAGCATTCAGATCGGAAAAGAAGTAAAGCCATCTCTATTTACAGATAACATGATCTTGTAGAGAGAAAATCCTAAGTGATCCACTAAAAAACTATTAGACTAATAAAGGAGCTGAGAAAGGTTTTAGGGTACAAAATCAAAATATATAAAAGCTGACTACAGAGGCACCTGGATGGCTCAGTTGGTTAAGCCTCTGACTCTTGGTTTTGGCTCAGGTCACGATCTCATGAATTCATGAGTTCAAGCCTTGTGTCAGGCTTTGTGCTAACAGCATGTAGGCTTCTTGGCATTACTGGTCTCCCTCTCTGCCCCTCACCAACTCGCATTCTTTCTCTCTTTCAAAAATGAATAAACATTAGAAAAGAAAAAAAGGCTGATTTTACCACATTTACCATTTTACCAATGAATAATGGCAAAATAAAAAAAATTTTAATTCCCTTTATAATTCCATCACAAAGAAAGAACAAAAGAAGTGCAAACTGTGTACACTGGAAACTACAAAACAGCATTGAAAGAAATTAAACAAGATCTAAATAGAACTGAAATGACATCTCAGGTTTTCAGATCAAAATTCAGTATTAAGATAGAAGTATCTCCCAAATTGTTCTACAGACTCAATGCAATCCCTATAAAAATTCCAGCTGGATTTTTTTTTTTTTACAGAAATTGATGAGCAGATGCTAAAATTTATATGAAAATGCAGGGACCCAGAATTGCCAAAACGATCTCAAAAAAGAGTTAAGTTTGAAGACTCCTATGTCTCAGTTTCAAAACTTACTACAAAGCTACAGACACTAAGGCAGTGTGGTACTAGCCTAAGGCTATACATACAGTTCAATGGGAGAGAACTGAGAGAAATAAACCCCCACATTCATTTACTTACTTTTTTTATTTTTATTTTTATTTTTTTAATTTACATCCAAATTAGCTAGCATACAGTGCAACAGTGATTTCAGGAGTAGATTCCTTAGTGCCCCTTACCCATTTAGCCCATGCCCCCCTCCCACAGCCTGTTTGTTCTCCATATTTAAGAGTCTCTTATGTTTTGCCCCCCTCCCTGTTTTTACATTATTTTTGTTTCCCTTCCCTTATGTTCATCTGTTTTGTAACTTAAAGTCCTCATATGAGTGAAGTCATATGATATTTGTCTTTCTCTAATTTCACTTAGCATAATACCCTCTGGTTCCATCCACATAGCTGCAAATAGCAAGATTTCATTCTTTTTGATTGCCAAGTAAAACTCCATTGTATACATATATCACATCTTCTTTATCCATTCACCCATTGATGGAAATTTGGGCTCTTTGCATATTTTGGCTATTGATAGTGCTGCTATAAACACTGGGGTGTATATGTCCCTTCAAAACAGCGCACCTATATCCCTTGGATACATACCTAGTAGTGCAATTACTGGGTCGTAGGGTAGTTCTATTTTTAATTTTTTAATTTTTTTTTTTTTTTAACGTTTATTCGTTTCTGAGACAGAGACAGAACATGAACGGGGGAGGGTCAGAGAGAGAGGGAGACACAGAATCTGAAACAGGCTCCAGGCTCTGAGCTGTCAGCACAGAGCCTGATGCGGGGTTCAAACTCATGGACTGTGAGATCATAACCTGAGCCAAAGTCGGACGCCTAACTGACTGAGCCACCCAGGCGGCCTTGTATTTTTAATTTTTTGAGGAACCTCCATACTGTTTTCCAGAGTGGCTGCACCAGCTTGCATTCTCACCAACAATGCAAAAGAGATCCTCTTTCTCTGCATCCTCGCCAACATCTGAGGATGTTGCCTGAGTTGTTAATGTTAGCCATTCTGACAGATGTAAGGTGGTATCTCATTGTGGGTTTGATTTGTATTTCCCTGATGATGCATGATGTTAAGCATTTTTTCATGTGTCGGTTGGCCATCTGGATGTCTTTGGAGAAGTGTCTATTCATGTCTTTTGCCCATTTCTTCACTAGATTATTTGTTTTTTGGGTGTTGAGTTTGGTAAGTTCTTTATAGATTTTGGACACTAACCCTTTATCTGATATGTCCATTGCAAATATCTTCTCCCATTCTGTCGGCTGCCTTTTAGTTTTGCTGTTCCCTTCACTGTGCAGAAGCTTTTTATTTTGATGAGGTCCCAGCAGTTCATTTTTGCTTTTGATAAACCCCCACACTTAGGGTAAACTGACTGTCAACCAGACTGCCAAGGCAACTGAGTGGGGAAACAACAGTCTTTTTACCAAATGGTGCTGGCCCAGGAAGCCACATGCTAAAGAATGAAGGGAAGCTGGATCCATTCCTCATACCACGCACAAAAACTAACTCAAAGTAAATCACTGACTTAAATGTAAGAACTAAAAGTATAAAACTCTTAGAAGAAAACAGGAGCAAATATTTGTGATTTGGGGTCAGATAATGGTATCTCAGCTACAACTCCAAAAAAGCACATGCAACAGAAGGAAAAATAGATAAATTGGGACTTCATCAAAATCACAAACTTTTGGGCTGCAAACAATACCGTCAAAAAAAATGAAGAGACAGGGGCGCCTGGGTGGCTCAGTCAGTTACATGACTGACTTTGGCTCAGGTCATGACCTCACGGTTCGTGAGTTCAAGTCCCGTGTCGGGCTCCGTACGGACAGCACAGAGCCTGGAGCCTGCTTCAGATTCTGTGTCTCCCTCTCTCTCTGCCCTTCCCCCACTCACATTCTGTCTCTCTCTTTCAAAAATAAACATTAAAAAAAATTTTTTTTTAAATGACAACACACAGAATGGTAGAAAATATTTGCAAATCACGTTCCTGAAAGGGACTTTTATATGGAATATAAAGAATTTTTCAATCTCAGTCATAAAAAGACAAAGCAAATTTTCAAATGGGCAAAGGATATAGACATTCCTCCCAAGAAGATATACAATAGCTAATAAGCACATAAAAAGATGCTCAACACCATAGCTATTAGAAAAACGCAAATCAAAGCTACAATGAGACACCACTTTGCACCCACTAGCTGGCTATAATCAAACACAGATAATAACAAGTGTTGGCTAGATGGAAACACAAAATAGTGTATCCACTATGGAAAACAGTTTTGCAATTCCTCAAAATGTCATCCCCTTTTGGCCTTCCGTTTAAATCCTTCCCCAATCTTCCTAAAGGTCTATAAAATTTTCTCTGACTGCACTTTTATTTCTCTCATGTGTGACCTGCCAGGGCAGTTAGTGATCTTATCACATATTTGGGCATTTAATTAACTGTCCTGTTATTTTTCTTGAAGATGTGTTGTGATTACCCTCCTCTGAGCTCTGTAAGGATAAAGATATACTTGGGCAAGAGAACATGATGAGACCTAACATTTTATTAAGTATCTGCTTGGCTAAATACTTAATATACATTATCTTAAAACAAGTTTTTTTAAAATAATTTTTTAAGTTTATTTATTATTGAGAGAGAGAGAGAGAGAGAGAGCACAAGCTGGGGAGGGGCACAGAGAGAGAGAGACACAGAATCCGAAACAGGCTCCAGAGTCTGAGCTGTCAACACAGATCCTGATGCAGGGCTTGAACTCACAAACCGTGAGATCATGGCTGAGCCGAAGTCAGATACTTTAACTGACTGAGCCACCCAGGTGCCCCTTAAAACAAGTTTTAAAGTCTGAGCTTGAGGTTCTTCACGTATAAATCATGATACTACTATAAAGGCCTGTTGTAAAAACAGAAGGAAAAGTTCAAGATACCTTAAGTTAAAAAAGCAAGGTGTGGAACAGTGTCTCTAACATATTACAAACTGTGTTGATAGAAAAAGGGAGGCAGGGGAGGATGGGGTGTGTGTCTGTGTTTCTACAGATTAAATATACCTAAAGTAACTTGCACAGCAAATTGACAACAGCAATTGCCTTTCAGGCTGGAAACAGGGAAACTTATTTTTCTCTTTACCCTTTTCTATTGTTTGAATTGTCTATCATGTGCCATCACTAGTTCTAAAACTTTATTTTTTTAATTTTTATTTTTTTAGCGTTTATTTTTATTTTTGAGAGCGAGAGAGCGAGCGAGAGAGAGAGAGGGCGCACAAGCAGGAAATGGGAAGAGAGAGAAGGAGACATAGAATCTGAAGTAAGGTCCAGGCTCTGAGCTGTCAGCACTGAGCCTGATGTGGGGCTCAAACTCACCAATAAGAACACCATGACCCAAGCCCAAGTCAGATGCTTAACTGACTGAGCCACCCAGGAGCCCCTTTAGTTTTTATTTTAGAGAGAGAGAGAGAGAGAGAGAGAGAGAGAGCGCGCGCGCGTGTGAGCAGGGGAGAGGGGAAGAGGGGAGAATCTTAAGCAGGTTCCACACTCACTCAGCAAGGAGCCCGACACAGGGCTCATGACCTGAGACAAAATCAAGAGGATGCTCAACTGACTGAGCCACCTGGGCGCCCCCAAAATAAAACTTTAAAAAAATTACACATACCCAAACACATACAGATGTATGAAATACATTTTTAAAATATTAAGGTAGGGGCGCCTGGGTGGCTCAGTCGGTTGAGCGTCCGACTTTAGTTCAGGTCATGATCTCACGGTTCGTGAGTTCGAGCCCGGCATCGGGCTCTGGGCTGATGGCTCAGAGCCTGGAGCCTGCTTCCGATTCTGTGTCTCCTCTGTCTCTCATGCTCTGTCTCTCTCTGTCTCAAAAATAAACATTAAAAAATTTTTTTTAAAAATAAAAAATAAAAAAAAAATATTAAGGTAAAAACAAACTTCATTTCAGTTGTAATCATCCTACTAATATTTATCACCACCCTTACTTTCTTTGAAATGCTTATTTTGACATCATGTTCTACTGAAACATGACACTAATTTACTGGATGTCTTCTTTTCATGTAGGAAATTAAAAGACTCACCAACCTTTATGTTAATTAGTATTGTATGTGCTTGGTGAACGAAGTGACTACACATCCTGGTCTGCCCAAAATCCTGCTTTATGCCTACGGTCCTGGCATAATTACCAATGATAATTATATGGTCCCTCTACTAATGGACCAAAGGGAAAAGAACTTTACGCTTCTTGGAACATCAATCAGGAGAACCATTCCATCAACTTAGGGAAAAAAAGTATGACAATCTTGTATAGCAAATTCCTCCTTTGGAAGTACCAAGAAGGGTATAAAACATGACTAACATTTTGACCTCACACAGCACACCTGGCCCCTGCCCTCAGAGTATTTCAAATTGGTAGTTATTTGTTCATCCTGATAAATCAATGTAAAAGAAAAAAACAAAACAACAGCAGCAGCAACAAGCAGACACTGCACTGTTACCTTAAATAGAAAAAAAAAAAGGCCACTTCTATCTTTCAACTCTAACAATTCCATCTTAAGTGGTATTTTTCAGGATATAGTAAATATAACTTAAATACTCCAGCTTCCCTTTTCATTATCCATTCTTGAACATATTTAAGCAATTAAAAAGTCAAATGTTACATTAGACCGTAAGACATTTATTTAATCATTCCTTCTTGATCATCGAGAACTACTTTCTCTTGTAAGTACTGGAAGTTTTTTATTATAAATCAAGAAATTTCTCAAAATTACACAGAGAACAATTATATCAGATAATCTGGAGCACTGATTTTCAAACTTCACTTAACTAAGGGACATTCTGGAGCAGGGCTGGTAAACTATGACTCACATGGGGCAAATCAGGCCCACTGCTTTTGTTCAGGCAACAAGCTAAGGATGGCAAATTTTACATTTCTTCAGTAACTGGTAAAGTTGAAAGAAAATAGTATTTTCTTTTTTTTTTGTTTTAATGTTTATTTTTGAGAGAGAGAGACAGAGGGTAAGTGGGGGAGGGGCAGAGAGAGAGGGAGACACAGAATCTGAAGCAGGCTCCAGGCTCTGAGCGGTCAGCAGAGCCCGACGCGGGGCTCAAACTCACAGACCGCGACGAGATCATGACCTGAGCCTAAGTCAGACACTTAACCAACTGAGCCACCCAGGCACCGCAGAACACTTTAATTTCATGTGATAAATTAATTTCATTTTACCTTAAGATTTGTGTTTTTGAAGATACGCTTGAAGATACGCTTAAAAAGTCCTTCCTAGCCTATGGGTCACATTTTCTTTTTTACCATCAAACCTCCCCTACCAAAAGACACTGTTTTCTTTTTTAACTTTGTAGTTTACCTTTCACATGGAGACCTTTAATCTGTCTAGCACTTTCTTCATATATGGTCATTAGAGTAGGAATCCTCCACATAGGGTGGGAATACCTCCACATTAGTGAGTCAGTTTCCCTACACCATCTATTAAACAATGTATCCTTTCCCCCACTGTTTTACTGGTACCATGGTAATATATTAAAATCCAAATTAACATGTGTGTATCTCTGAGCACTTGAAATCTACCTCATTTGTCTATCTCACTACAAGGCAAGGGCAATAAAAAGTGTACTACTGGGGCACAACTTCTCATCTGGTAATGCAACAATCACTCCCTCTTAACTTACTCTTCTTTTTTTAAGACTGACCTAGCTGTTCCCGAACACATTCTCCAGACCTAGATTTGGAAATGGTTTATAGAGTTGCCTCAAAAAATAAAACCCAACTGGAATTTATATTGGAATTGAATTAAATTTATAACAAAGAATTAATACCATCTACCTATACACTATAAGCTTAGCAGATAGTGGTCAGAGAGGGAGAAGATATATGCAAAATCTAAAACAAATATGTAACATATCCAAATAGAACTTTGGTAGAAACAGTAGGCAAATGATCTGATTAGGCAATATACAGAATAGGATACATAAGAATCTAACAAGTATAAGAGACTACCATAACAAGCGGTATAATCCAAGAAATACAAATCAAATTATAAGATACCACTTTATACCTACAGAATGATAAAAAGTTGAACATCAGACCGTGCTAAGGAGATAGAGGGATACAAGAACTCTCACACCCTGCAACTAGTAGGCACAGAGAAGAATACAACCATTCTGGAGAAGTATGTGGCACAACTTAAATAAAATTAAACTTAGGTGCACTCTACGACTCCCTAAAATCTGGCTAAATTCTTAGAGGTCCATAAAAGAATATATGCTAGAATACTCCCTGTTGCTTTGCCAGTGGTGATGAAGGGCTGGAAGCAGCCCAGACTTCTGCAGACAGAATGGATGTATACCTCATGGAATATTGTGTAGCAGTTCACAGCAATGAATTAGACTTTTGCAGAGCAACAGGGAGACCTTAAAACACAGTGTTGAGTAAAAAAGTGGGAAACAAAATGAGATAACATCACTTCTAGAAGTTAAAAATACAAATACACTAAATACACTGGAAAGAACACATATAAATAACGTATAGAAACACATGAGAATGAGTGCTTTGGGGGTTAATTGGAATGGAAAATGAGGATAAAATGGAATAAGTAGGAAAAAGGAGAAAAAGGAAGCTGGTTTACACAAAGTCTCAATTTTTATTTTTTGGTAGAGGTACCACTAACAAACACCAAGCTAGCCACTGTAGCCTTGGAGAGACCCCCCTCCTTTCAGCCAGACACACACACACACACACACACACACACACACACACAGCTCTACCATTGATTATTTTTATATACTCCAGTTTTACATTTAACATTAAAAGAGCCCTAAGCATAAAAAAATTATAAAGAGGGGCGCCTGGGTGGCGCAGTCGGTTAAGCGTCCGACTTCAGCCAGGTCACGATCTCGCGGTCCGTGAGTTCGAGCCCCGCGTCGGGCTCTGGGCTGATGGCTCAGAGCCTGGAGCCTGTTTCCGATTCTGTGTCTCCCTCTCTCTCTGCCCCTCCCCCGTTCATGCTCTGTCTCTCTCTGTCCCAAAAATAAATAAAAAACGTTGAAAAAAATTAAAAAAAAAATTATAAACAGTGAAAGAAATATCAAGAAGACATCTTGAATTGGTACAACCAGAAAGCATGATAAAGATGGCATTACGATAACCATTAAAGAGATAAACACAAGAAAAGCATTTGGGTGAGGGAACTAGGCTTTAGACATGTTTTGTTGTTAAGTTCCAGTGTTTGGTTGACAACACTGACTCCAGAGAGCAGTGGAGGATGGTTGGAGATAGATATGAGAGTCATCCAGATTGTCCACTGTTGTAAATGCCACATATTTATTAAAGGTGACTGTGGCATGGAAGATGTATGAGGTGCTAATGACATGAATGCTCTAGGGAAAGTGGAAAGATGCTGATTTAAGACCAAATAACCTAACAGGAAGCAGAGGTAAAAATGACTATGGAAGGGAAGAGCGGAGAAGATAGGCAGTAAATCATTATAGCTCTCATTTATTGAAAGGAGACTATGCGTTGGGGTGCCTGGTGGCTCAGTCGGTTAAGCATCCAACTTCAGCTCAGGTCATGCTCTCAGGTTCATGAGTTTGGGATCCGCATCGGGCTCCGTGCTGAGAGTGTAGAGCCTGCTTGGGATTCTCTCTCCCCCTCTCTCCGTCCCTCCCCGGCTCACTTTCTTTCTCTCAAAATAAATGAACTTAAAAAAAAAAAACAAAACTGAGAAAATTTACAGGGTCATTATGTGAATGGTGCTCCAGAGAGTTGTGCAATTCAGTGGCCCTCTCATTTTTTATTAACAGCACAATGCTGTGCACAGTTCAGAATGTCCATAAATAAATATTTAGCAGAATTGCATATCCTGTAGTTAACAAGACTGGTATCAACCTCATAACTGCACAGACCAAATCAAGGTATTATGGTAACCTCCCCTGTCCCTCTCTTTACCCCCAAACAAAACCTAGTCTGACGCAATAGATGGCTTCCCAAAGTCAATTTTAATCTTAGAAATCTGGGGGCGCCTGGGTGGCTCAGTCGGTTAAGCGGCCGACTTTGGCTCAGGTCATGATCTCGCGGTCCGTGAGTTCAAGCCCCACGTCAGGCTCTGTGCTGACAGCTCAGAGCCTGGAGCCTGTTTCAGATTCTGTGTCGCCCTCTCTCTGACCCTCCCCTGCCTGTTCATGCTCTGTCTCTCCCTGTCTCAAAAATAAATAAAACATTAAAAAAAAAATTTTTAATCTTAGAAATCTAAAGGAAGTTGTCTTCAAACTATGTTCTTGCCAGAAAAACAGCTTTAGATCATACTATATACTACTATAAGATATATTTCTAAATATTCATTTATATAGAATATATAGTGTATATACTGTGGTATATTACGCTAATAAATGGTATTATATATACTATTTAAAATTTTTTTTTAATGTTTATGAACTGTGAGATCATGACCTGAGCCAAAGTTAGATGTTTAACCGACTGAGCCACCCGGGTGCCCCTATATATACGTACTTTTATATGAACAGTATATAAACAATACAATAACAGTAGATGGTAAACTTATACCATAACTATACTTTTATATGGTTCTCACTTAAATAAAATAAGGCACTGCTCTCCTCAGAGGTCAAAGTTAGATATCAAATAAGGAAATATGAGCATGTGAGTATCTATTCCAGAAGAGTCGAAGTTATAAAATGTCTATCCCATTTAGTGCTCTAAAATGAGGAATTTCCATTCTCTCAAAAAGTGTAACATCTTATGTATAACCTAAAAGGTCAGAATTTTAAAAATCTAAAAATACAATTGTAACTCATGGTAATGAGATTTCATATCACAAATCTGCTATTAGATTTTGATACAGAACTATATATAAGAATAGACTCACGTTTATTTCCTCAAGCTCTGAATTCAGTTTATGTAACAAAAGGTGGCCTAAAACATCATTTGCCTGTCTCAAATTATTATAAAAGAATTTGGGAATATTTAAAGGAGATATAAGATAATTGAAATGAAAAGATCTATTCTAAAAAAGCACCGCAAGACCAAAAAAACCTCAGTGGGCCATGAAAGAGTTCAAATGTACCTTCTTGCCTGATCCTAACATAAAGCCTATGAAATGTGAGATTTACCACCCATTTAACTAAGTCAAACTAAACGTTACATTGTTTTTTTACTTCCCAACAGCACCCCCTCACCACCCACCTCACTCCTCCCCTACCAGAACTCCAAACCGCTATCACCCAAACACATTTTCACAAACCAAAAAGATCCAGGACAATGACAGAAAACTGGGACTTGCAGCTGCACGTGGTATTTTCACTCACCAACCCGTAAGATTTCAAATCTGTGTCAGAATGGTACAGGGCAACACTGTGTTCAAAAGTCTCAGTCATATGGCTTTTTTGGTTAATGGTGACTACAAATGGTGGCTCCAGAATCCCAGAACTGAATGGCATTGGTTTAGAAAAGGCAATTTTTAGAAATGAAAATTAGATTTAAAATAGATTTGCAAATCCAACAGAAATTTGAAGTAGAAACGTAATCTGTACCAATGTAGCCATTTAAACCCTACTATAATCAACAAACACAATATATTCTTTTAATGTGGCTTGACCTCTATCATATTAGAATATGTACTCAACACACACCTAATCCTAAACCAGTATGAGTAGAGGGATTAAAAAAAAAATCAAGACTAAAACAATTAAAAATTCTAACTACAAAGTGCAGTTGATATGGCCACAAATAGTTATCAGTCACCAAATGTCAACATGAATTTTAAATAAAATCTTACTCATTTATAGCACATAAAATGTGAAACATAAACATTTGAGTTTAATTCCTGCCCACACTCATTATAGCAAGAATCCAGTAACTCCTTATATCCTTTCAATCTTTTCAGTTTGCCAACATTTCTAAAAGTAAATATTATCATTATAAATGTATAAAAGCTAGAATAACACAAAAATACTGTTTTCTAATGACTGATTTTTACTTACAAAAAAATGTCATGGGACTTTTTAGTTATTTCAGCTTCTGGCCAAGATGGAGTAACAGGGAACAAATTTACCTTACTACCTTAAAACAACAAAATAAAAAGAAACCATAAAAACTCAAAACGTAGGGGCGCCTGGGTGGCTCAGTCGGTTGAGCGTCTGACTTTGGCTCAGGTCATGATCTTGCGGCCTGTGAGTTCGAGCCCCACATCGGGCTCTGTGCTGGCAGCTCAGAGCCTGGAACCTGCTTCGGATTCTGTGTCTCCCTCTCTCTCTGCCCCTCCCCCCCCTCATGCTCTGTCTCTCTCTCTCTCTGTCAAGGATAAATAAACGTTAAAAAAAAAAGTTTAAAAACCCAAAATACATAAAACAATAGTTTGGTGACAGTGGCCATGAAGAAGCTCAACTCGGGCCAGTGATTACTGAGAAAGAAAACCAAACACAGGGAGACCTACAATTGCCCCTGCAGTACAGGGAAGGGCAACCACAGTGCCTAGAGCTCACAAGTACTGGAAAAGCAAGAGTTGCATAAGGGTGCCTGGGTAGCACAGTCAGTTGTGCAGCTGCTCCCACTCTAGATCTCATGCTCAGGTCTTGAGCTCAGGGCCGTGAGATCAAGCCCACTGGTGGGTTCTGCGTTGGGCATGAAGTCTGCTTAAAAAAATAAATTTTATAAATAAATAAATAAATAAATAAATAAATAAATAAATAAATAAATAAAATTAAAATTAAAATGGTGGCACAACAAGAGGACTCCAGAGATCTTAAAGGGTCCCCCCACTAAAATATCTGGCTAAGTACTGATCAGTACATGCATGAGAAGACACAACACTATCCAATGCCAGGGAAAGAATACCCAGCAGGAATAGAGAGAACAAGTTCCAGGGCTACCTCAGGGTTAAGAATAGTTTGTGTTCTTACTTGTTAGAGAAGAAAAATTTCACTATTCCCAGGGCATCGGGTAAAATACTCAGATTGGTACTGCCTCAGGAGACGTGAAAAGTTAGCTTTCATTACTGTTCTGATCACTCTTAACAAAGCTTAAAAGCAGGTCTCAAAAGAATCAGACTATTTCCAAGTAACTTAAATCCATCTGAACTTAACTGCAAAGCTCAAGAATATATGTAAAAATACAGGGGCACCTGGTTGCTTAAGCTTCCAACTCTTGGTTTTGGCTCAGGTCATGGGTTTCACAGTTCATGGGTTCAGGCCTTGTGTCAGGCTCCATGCTGACAGCACAGAGCCTGCTTGGGATTCTCTCTCTCCCTCTCTCTCTCTCTGCCCCTCCACTGCTCACTCTTTCAGAATACTTTTTTTTAAAAAATCAGCTAAATTCCTCTAAAAAAAAAAAACCCATAAAATAAAAATTCAAACATTAGTCACACCAAGATTCACAAGGTATGGTATTCAATAAAAAATTCCCAGATATAGAAAGGAATTTAAAAATGTGAGGAGAAAAACCAATCAACATAAAAAGATCCAGAAACAATAAGACAGTAAACTGCTGTTGTAACTATTAGTTAAGTTCAAAATGATAGACAAACGCCTGAATGTGTTAGGTATAGTCACGGATATTATAAAAACACCCAAATCAAACCTTTAGATGAAAGATACAACATCTGAGGTGAAAAATACACCGGATGGGACTAACAGTATGTTACACACTGCAAAAAAAAAAAGATGAATAAACATGAAATACAGAACAGAAATTACTCAAAATAAAACAGACAAAAAAAAAAAAAATGTTGGAACTGAGCATCAGTGAGCTGTGGAACAACTTCAAACAGCCTAAACATACAAAGGGAGAAGGACAGAAAAAATACATGAAGGAGGCGCCTGGGTGGCTCAGATGGTTAAGTGTGCGACTTTGGTTCAGGTCATGATCTCACAGTTTTAGAGTTCAAATCCCACATCAGGTGAACATGAGTAAAACATGAGCCCCGCTTCTCTCTCTTTCTCACACACACAGTTTGTGAGTTCAAGTCCCACAACAGGTGAGCACAAGTAAAACACGAGCCCTCCTTCTCCCTCCCTCTCTCTGCCCTTCACTCACTTGCACCCTCTGTCTTCCTCCCTCCCTCCCTCCCTCTCTCTCTCTCTCTCTCTCTCTCTCTCTCTCTCTCTCTCTCTCACACACACACACACACACACACACACACACACACACACACACACACACACGTCTTCTCCCAGCAAATAATCTAAGCCAGAGGACAGTTAAGCAACATCTTTAAGTACTGAAAGAAAAAAATTGTCATCCTAGAATTTTATACCCAGCAAAAATGTTTCAAAACCAAAAGTAAAATAAAAAAAATTTTCAGGCATACAAAACTGAAAGAATTCATCACCAAACCTGATTATAAGAAATATCCAAGGCAGTCTCTCAAGTGGAACAAACTGAGGTGTATATATATATATGGAATTACATAAAAGAATAAATAACACCAGAGGTAGTATTAAATCTAAAGAAACATAAATTTTTATTTATTTCTTAAATCTCTTTAAAAGATAAATGTTTAAGGGGTGGGTGGCTCAGTCAGTTAAGCATCAGAGTCTTGATTTAGGTTCAGGTCATGATCTGCTGGTTGGCAAGGTTGAGCCCTGCCTGCACTGGGCTCTGCGAGGGGCCAGCTTGGGGTTCTCTCTCTCTCCCTCTGCCCCTGCCCCACTTGTGCTCACTCGCTCTCTTAAATAAATAAAACTTAAAAAAAAAAAAAAAAAAAGGATAAGTGTTTAAAACAAAAACAGTAACAAAATACTGTAGTGTTTAAAACACAGAAATAAAACTTATGACAACAAAAGCACCTTGGCTGAGAGAAAGAAATGTTGAAGGATCCTGTACTATAAGGAAGGGGCATAATATCACTTGAAGGTACGATAGGCCAAAGATGTATTCTATAAACTCTATACCAACTACTAAAAAAACAAAAGTTATAGTTACTAATCCAATAAAACAAAAAGGACTATACAAACAAACCTGAACCCAAAAAAAAGTGTGAAAAAAGGAAACAGGGTATAAAGAACAGATGGAACAGACAGAAACAAATAGTAGAGACAGAAAATTTAAATCTAATCACATCAACAGTAACATTAAATGTAAATGACCGAAACATTCCAGTTTAAAGACAGACTGCCAGATTGGAAAAGAGCAAGTCCCAACTACACGCTGCTTAAAAAAACAACAAAACCCATATTAAATATTTAAAAAGGCACATACCAGCTATCACTTAACAAATCACTAATCAGTATGAAAAGCTTCTCCTACAGGAACTTAAAACTATCAACTTGAGGGGCACCTGGGTGGCTCATTCGGTTAATCGTCCAACTCCTGGTTTCAGCTCCGGTCATGATCTCACAGTTCGTGAGCTTGAGCCCCGTGAGCCTGCTTGGGATTCTCCCTCTCTCTCTCTGCCCCTTCCCTGCTCGTGCTGTCTCTGTCTCTCTCTCTCTCAAAATAAATAAACTTAAAAAAAAAATAAAAACAAAACAAAAGCTATCAACTTATAGAATAAATAACAAGGAAAGGGCAACTTAAAAATTTTTTTAAATGTTTTATTTATTTTTGGGAGAGGGAGAGGGAAGGGGAGAGGGAGAGAATGAATGAGCAGGGGAGGGGCCGAGAGAGAGAGAGAGAGAGAGAGAGAGAGAGAGAGAGAGAGAGAGACAGAATTCAAAGCAGGCTCCAGGCTCTGAGCTGTCAGTAGACAGCCCAACTCAGGGCTTGAACTCATGAACTGTGAGATCATGACCTGAGCTGAAGTCAGACACTTAACTGACTGAGCCACCCAGGTGCCCCAGAAGGGGAAATTTCCAACAAAATCATAAAGATTTTCAATTCTCCAAATTACCAGAGTCTATCTTCTCTTTAAAGTATATAGTGGAGTGCCTGGGTGGCTCAGCTGGTTAAGCATCCAACTCCTGATGTCAGCTCAGGCACTGATCTCACAGTCTGGTCCTGGGATCAAGTCCCACGTTGGAGCTTGCATAAGATCCTCTCTTTCTTTCCCTCTGCCCCTCCCCTGCTTGCTCACACACTCTCTCTCTCTTTCATAAAAAAAGAAAAAAAAGGGGCACCTGGGTGGCTCAGTTGGTTAGGCGACTGACTTTGGCTCAAGTCATGATCTCATGGTTTGTGAGTTCGAGCCCCACATCAGGCTCTGTGCTGACAGCTTGGAGCCTGGAGCCTGCTTCAGATTCTGTGTCTCCCCGTCTCCCCGTCTCTCTGCCCCTCCCCTGCTCATGCTCTGTGTCTCTCTGTCTCTCAATGATAAATAAATGTTAAAAAAAAGAAAAAAAAGACAGTATACATCACATATTGCTTAATTCCCTCTATGCTCAAAGTTCTTCAAAAGATTAAGGTTGATAAAAATGGTGCTTATCAAACAATATTCACTCAAATCATATTTAAGCTTTAAATTTCAAGGTAGGATCAGCCAATGCTAAAAACAAAAATACAGAGTAAGTTGGCCTTGGATGTAGTGGGCAACATTCCAAAAGTCCCTCCTTTCCTGAGAAGAAAGCAATATACCAACAAATATTTTATAATTAACATTTTACTATCTGTCTGACACCAATATCTTGGGATGCTTAGAATTTTGAGAGCTTTCCTAGAACTGGTAGTAGGTTTGAAATACACTCTCTGGCTCAGCCCCCTAAATCTAAACAGAGCACCTGCTTTTAAATCCTGGCTCCCAAACTTTCTAGCTGTGTGATCATGGACAAATTAATTTACTTCTTCGTGCTTCAACCTCCTCATATGTAAAACAGAAGGAGAAAATAATAGTGTAATTTTTTTTGAGGAATGCTTTTTACAGTAATAACAGTTATTAGGTATGGAGTACTAACAACGATGAGGGCATTGTTCCTCCAAGTTATTTTATTTATATATATGTATACACATACACACACACATATTTTATAATGACGCTTTTTTTTTAAGCTTATGTACTTGAGACAGAGAGAGCATGCACATAAATAGACGGGTGGATGGGGAGGGAGAGAATCCCAAGCAAACTCTGCACTGTAAGAGTTCGAACATGGGGTTCAAACCCACAAACTGTGAGATCATGACCTGAGCTCAAATCAAGAGCTGGAGGCTTAACCAACTGAGCCACTCAGGCTCCCCAAGGTAAGCATTCTTAACCCCGTTTTACAGATAAGAAAACTGAGGTAAAGATTTGTGGTCCTCTCAAATTTACTTATCTATTAAGGAGAGAGCTATGACTCTTAACTCCATCTGATTCCAGGACGTGTTATCACTTTTTTTTATGTTTATTTATTGTTGAGAAAGAGAGAGAGCATGAGATGGGGAAGGGGACCGACAGAGGATGTGAAGCAGGCTCTGCACTGACAGCAACAAGCCCAACGTGGGGCTCAAACTCACTAACCAGGAGATCATGACCTGAAGTCAGATGCTCAACTGACTGAGTCACCCTAGGCGTCCCCAGGACCTGTCATCTTAATCCATACACTAAACAAGTAACAAACAAGTAACTCCCTCACAGATGTTTTTCTTTCCAAAACTGCCTTTTACTCTAGAATGTGAACTACTTAATTATAAAACTTTATCTTCTTCATTTTGAGTAATCTCCGCAATCTAGCGCAAAGACAACATAAAGCAGATCAATGAATAGATTCTGTGCATGATCTTGTTTGTCACATGTCACTTACTCTTGCATGGGCAGTAATCAGAAGACTGGTGTTCTATCTCCAACCATACCAGTCTTCAGCTGTGCCATTTTACGAAAGTCACATCACCTCCCTAGATCTGAGTGTTCTCACCTATAAAATGAAGAAGTGAAGTAAATCTAAGTTCCCTTTCAGCTCTAAAATTTCCAAGAAAAGCCAATATTGCCCTTTTGGAGAAAGAACCAGAGAACTGCCTTTGACCAGAACAGAAGCACTTTGTAGTTTTCAGAGTAACATGTAGAGTCCCTTTATTTGTTTAAAATCTCTTGCTCTCCCAGACTAAGAGCTCCAATAAGGACTGGACATAGTCTGTCTTGTTTTTGGAGTTTGTTTTGTTTTTAACATTTATTCATTTTTGAGGGGGGGGGGGGGGAGGGAGCGAGAACACGTGCACGCAGGTGGGGGTGAGGCAGAAAGGGAGACAGAATCCTCAACAGGCTCCAGGCTCGACGTGGGGGTTGGACCCATGAACCATGAGATCATGACCTGAGCCGAAGTCGGATGCTTAACCGACTGAGCCATCCAGGCGCCCCTAGTCTGTCTTGTTTACACATATCCCCCAGTACAGTTCCTGACATGTGAAAGATATCTGATGTTAAACGAGTGAATGCATTATAGGTGAAAACTTGTAAGCAATAAGTGAAACGAGAACCTATTTTTTATGTAGTACTCTAAATCAGCCTAAATTCCATGAATGAATTGCTAATTTTATTACCTGAATATTCATTTTGGATATTCCTATTTACTTTAGGTATAAAAATTGTGCTTGAAACACTTGTGAATTCACAAGACTTTGAAATGCTTTAGTTCTTGACTGTTTCCACGTATTTCACCTATATCCTAAATAGCTCTTATTCCAGAAGGCCCATGTAACGTAAAAAGTAACCTCAGCATCTGTAGTAAAAGCTCAAAAGTTTTTTCTGAGATATCTATCTGGTATTTCCTACACAACTAAATCATAAAAGCAGCAGCTGAAAAGAGGTATTAGAAATAGCTTAAAACTCAGAAGAAACAGATGCTGAGCCCTTCCCTCCCTTTCTTCCTAATGCCTTTAAGTATAAAGCCATTACATGTTGAAACGAACCTTTTATTTTGAGGATTTCTGAAGATTATGCACAGAACACACTGAAATTTAATGCAGTCGCAATTCACCAAAGTTCTTCAAAACTATACTTATTTTGACCCTGAGATTTTCCTTCTAAAAATCTGGAAAATTAAAGTTTCTAAAATTGAATGACTGTTTTTGTCTTCTTTAATAATTTATGATGATGTCATAAAAAACAGCAATTGACCAGAAGTATACAATATGCAAAACACGCATTACTTCCCTGGCCTCTGCATTTTATTTTAATGCAGATGCCTGAGATTCCCCTGCAGATGATTCAATGGGGTGGGCTCTGGCGTCTGTTATTTTTTTTTAAACTACATATAATTGAAACAGCAATCAAGGTCTAGAACCACTGCACTAAACATAAAACACATATTGCAAGACTGCTGTAAGTGATTATTTCAACTAAATAACTCAATATGCAAAACCTTAAAAAGGCTAAAACACTGTACAACTAGTCCAGTCTTCTGTTCTTTTTCTGAATTTTAAATATGATCAGTTGGTGCAATGACTCCTCACTCTGATTTGTATACATTACAGGGAATACCCCAAGTCTTAAAATTCAATATAAAGTCCTTTTAATTTTAAAAAGAAATTCCATTAACTTAAGAGAAGAGAAAAGGGGCCGTACATTACTTTTTTAAAGACTTTAAGAGACTGGGCAGCAATCAAAGATGACTTTATAAAGAAATGTAAAACCAATAACTGTATCTAAATATTATTACCTGCTCCAAACTGAGTTTATCATATTTAAAGAAATCTTCCCCCCAGGGGCGCCTGGGTGGCGCAGTCGGTTAAGCGTCCGACTTCAGCCAGGTCACGATCTCGCGGTCCGTGAGTTCGAGCCCCGCGTCGGGCTCTGGGCTGATGGCCCAGAGCCTGGAGTCTGTTTCCGATTCTATGTCTCCCTCTCTCTGCCCCTCCCCTGTTCATGCTCTGTCTCTCTCTGTCCCAAAAATAAATAAACGTTGAAAAAAAAAAATTTAAAGAAATCTTCCCCTAAGTGGAAGCTCCCATTATATATTTTAATCTAAAAAACATTTACAGAGTAAACCTGTAGGAAAACAAAGATCCAATTTCTAATCTCAAAGGGAACAGGACACTGTGGTAAACAAAGAAGAGCTATGGGGAGGGTAGGTGATGGGCATTGAGGAGGGCACCTGTTGGAATGAGCACTGGGTGTTGTGTGGAAACCAATTTGACAATAAATTTCATATTTAAAAAAAATAAAAATTAAAAAATTAAAAAATAAAATAAAATAAAATAAAATAAAATAAAATAAAATAAAATAATAAAGAAGAGCTATGGGAAGATGGGACCTGCTGCAGAGGATCTGGACATAGACAGGAAGAAGTGGGGATGAGAAACAATAATTTAATGTGTTTCAGAAAAATTGCCCTAAATGGTGACAAATACTGGACTGCTGGAAGAATCTGATGAGGGTTATTATCCCTAATCAGATGAGGAAATACAGGGAGTGGTGAAGGGATCTGCCCAAGGTTGCAGCAACAGCAGCCACAGTAGCAGTAGGAGTCAGAATGAGAGTTAAGATCTGAATTCACATTTGTGATACTCAAAATCAAGCTTTTATTATAGCAAAGATAACTGCACAACTACGTAATAATGAAGGTTGTGGGGCTCATGAAGAAGTTGTAAAGGCCTTACCCTAGGACATTTCAAAAAATGTCTGCATGTGGACCAAGAGTTCATTTGTTAAGTCATCTATCAAAAGTTGTTTTGGGATATAAAACTTCTGGCATCTTAAACAACTTCTTTCTTCTTGTCATGCCTATAATTTTCTTTATACAGACAACAAAATCTGCTGAAAATACAATAAATTACTCTTCCTCCTGCTTTGCTAATGTTGTCAATGCTTTCCAACATACTCTCTAATGCATTAAATTTAATCCTTTGTTAAGTACTGCTTCAGGATGGCTTTCAGACCTCATGTGGCTTTCTGAATCACTGTTTATTTGTATCTTCCAACCTAACTCTATATTAATATTCTAAAAATGGGGGAAAACAATTTATTATCTAAAATAATAAACCAAATTAAATTCATTAATGTAGCTGCTTCCAAAGGTGTCTAGGAAACAAATCTTCCCCAGTGGGATAGTCTATTAAATTCTCACTTTCTTCTATATGACTATTGAATGGTTCACATTCAAGGAAGGCACACACCATATACCACTCATTTTTCTAGGTTAGGAACAAGAAGCACAGAGCTTATATTTTAAAAATACAAAATAGGGGCACCTGGGTGGCTCAGTCAGCTGAGTGTCCATCCAACTTTGGCTCAGGTCATGATCTCATGGTTCATGAGTTCAATGCCCCTACCCCGCTTGCTCTCTTCTCTCTCGCTCTCTCTCAAAATAAATAAACTTAAAAAAAACTTAAAAAAAAAAAAACCTACATTTTATACTCTGCTGATAAAGGAGTTATACATAAAGGAAGTTCTGAAAGACAAACATAAGACATTGAGGAAAAAGGGGAGGAAAAAAGCAAAACAACAAAAGGAGGTGTTGTACTATATGGTTAAAATTAACTTTAATATTTTATATTTTCCCTTATAGGTTTCCACACCACAGGAAAAATACAGTCCCTTCTCCTTGCTAAAAAATGTAGGTTTTATTCCAACAGACTATTTGTATCTATGCTATTTCTTAGACAATGACCAGAAAACTGAATTCTACTTTTCGAAGTATTCCTTCTTGAGGAAAATTATTCATTTATTCCTTCATTTATTCGGTAAACATTTGAGCAGCTGCCATTTTCCAAGCACTGTGCTAGGTGGCTGGCATGGTGTATACTCTCACACAGCTTAAAGTACTGAAGAAAATCAAATGGCCAGTAATTAAAAGCTAAGTGAATAGGTTTCTTCTATCAGAAACCAATATCTGTTTTGTTAAAGTAACTATCAACACTAGTATCATTTGGACCTTTTTACTTTAGTTACCAAACTAGCTGGGGTTGGTCTAGAAATCTATCAAGGTGTACTAACTTACTAACTGGCCCCATACCCAGAAATTTTAGAACTGGCAAAAAAAAAAAAAAAAGTTGGTTGTCCCTCTCCGGTAACTGCCTTTTCCTCCAGTCAGGCTGTGGGGCACAGCTAGCAGCAGTCTGCATTGTGAGAAAAATAATACATACTTGCAGACAGAAACAGGAGAGAGAAATCCCTGGCTTCTGCTGTTTCTGGTACCCAGAACATTTCAGTTCTGAGCGATCAGTCACATCCTTGGATACCCTTATAATGATCTCCTCTTCTTATTTAAATGAGTTAGAATTACAGTTCTGTTACTTGCAACATCGTCTTACTTAATAACAAAAGTGCTATCAGACTATAAACTCCCTAACTCTCCCCAAAGCAGGGGGTTGAGAGGCACAGGCCCTAGAAGAGCAAGACTGGCTGGGATCCTCTCTGAATTCTTCCATTTACTAGCTATATATCTCACCTATGACCGGATTTCATCACCGTAAAAATGGTGAGAGTACTACCCACTAATAGGAATGGTTTAAATTTTACATCAGTTTCTACATTTAAAGCCCTTATAACAAAGCCTGACCCACAGGAACAGCCCAGAAGTTGGGAGTTCGCTATTACTGCCTTTATGGTTCCATGACCAACACCTCCGCGGGGGATCTAACGCTGGGACTTAGGTGCTCCAACTGTGAGCAGTCATCTGGCTCCACCCATTCCCTACTGCAGGACACAGGGAGAGAGAGCAACCATCACTCGCAGGCAGCGACAGGTTCCACATCTCGGTGAATGGAGAAGAGGTCACAAGTAAGGGCACGAGAAAAAGCAGCAGCTAACCCACTGCTCCAAGCACTGCGCTGGTCTCTCAGGAAGAGCTTCCGTTGTCCAAAACCCCAAAGCTGCCCCACTCCAAAATTCACTCACAGTGCTCCTTACTCTGTTCTGCTTTTCTAAACCGAAAGATTTTTGCATGTTTTTAGATTCAACAGATTTCAGCTTGTCAAGAAAAACTGTTATAAACATTACAATTCTCCATTATTTGTGATTTTGATTTTTATGTATAATGGGAATTGGACAAAGAAGGCCGACATTTGCAAATCCTAAACTTATTAAAAAAATTTTTTTTCTTACTTTTTGGAGAGAGACAGTGAGACAGAGTGCGAGTGGGGGAGGAACAGGCAGAGAGGGAGACAGAGAATCCGAAGCGGGATCCAGGCTCTGAGCTGTCAGCACAGAGCCCGACGTGGCGCTTGAACTCACAAACCACGAGATCATGACCTGAGCCAAAGTCGGACACTTAACCCACTGAACCACCCAGGCACCCAATCCTAAACCTATTTATATGATAATGACCAAGACTCTCTATACCTATCAATGGTCCTATCAAGGAGATATTAGAAGACTTCATATAAAGGATTTAGAATAGATTTGAACATCATCCTGAAAGGCTAATTATTACTGAATGAGGACCAAGCGTGGCCCAGAGATCCAGCACTTACGATCAAGCATTTAAGAAATAGAGGCTTCTACCTTGTACACTGTGGGTGGGAATGCAAACTGGTGCAGCCACCATGGAAAACAGTATGGAGGTTTCTTAAAATATTAAAATTAAAGTATCATATGATCCAGGAATTCCACTTCTGCGTATTTATCCAAAGAAAATGAAAACACCACTCTGAAAAGACGTATGTTCACCGTAGCATTGTTTACAACAGCCAACACATGGAAGATTTATGCAAAGAAAACGGAAACATTACCTCAAAAAAGACATCTGTACCACGTGTTCACTGCAGTGCTATTTGTAAGAGCCAAGACACAGAAACACGGTGTCCATCACAGGACGAACGGATAAAGAAAACGGTGTGTGAGGGGCGCCTGGGTGGCGCAGTCGGTTAAGCGTCCGACTTCAGCCAGGTCACGATCTCGCAGTCCGTGAGTTCGAGCCCCGCGTCGGGCTCTGGGCTGATGGCTCAGAGCCTGGAGCCTGTTTCCGATTCTGTGTCTCCCTCTCTCTCTCTGCCCCTCCCCTGTTCATGCTCTGTCTCTCTCTGTCCCAAAAATAAATAAACGTTGAAAAAAAAAAAAAAAAGAAAACGGTGTGTGTGTGTGTGTACAATGAAGTATTATCCGGGGGGCCTAGATGGCTCAGTCAGTTAAGCGTCCCACTTTTGATTTCAGCTCAGGTCTCACCGTTCATGGAATCAAGCCCCGTGCTGAGCTCTGTGCTAACAGCACAGAGCCTGCTTTGAATTCTCTCTCTGTCCCTGTCTGGCAAGCTCTCTCTCAAATTAAATAAGTGTTTAAAAAAAAAAAAAGAAAGAAATATTATTCAACTATAATAAAGAATGAAATCTTGCCATGGGCAACAACAATTAGTGGACCTTAAGGGCATTATATACTGAGAGAACTAAGTCAGAGAAAGACAAGTACCATTTGATCTTACTTACATGTGGAATTAAAAAAAACAAAATTGAACTCACTAGTGGTTGCCAGAGGCAGGGGGTGGGAAGTTAAAAGGTACAAACTTCAGTTATAAAATAAGTCAGCCCTGGTAATGTAATAGCACGGTGACTCAGTTAACAATACCATGTTATGTAAACAAAAGTTGCTAAAAAAGCAGATCTTAGAAGTTCCAATCACACACAAAAATATTTATAACCAAGTGGTGATGGATGCTACTAGATTTATGTGATCATTCCACAATGTAATACAAATACTGAATCATTATGCTATACATCTGAAACTAATGTTACATCAATTATATTTCATTATTAAAAAAAAATGTCTGGAGCTTCAAGAGAGCAATTTTTCTCACTTCAACAGCATCTCCACCACCTACCTTGGGACCAGGCATGGGGTAGAGAGGAATATTGATTGCTGTTTTTATTATTCAAGCAATGGCATTTCTTGTAGGTGCTAATTTAATGATTTTCTGTTCCATAAGAAATTATAGATATCATGTTGTATTCTGAGGTAATGGGCTAAGATGTTCTAAAACAAAAACCCTATAAATTCAGCTGCTTGATAAAGATCTGTTTATCTCCAGGAAGGCACGTGGCTCAGAACAGGGAGGACATCCAGAGATGCTCTGCCAAGGTGGTCCTCAATTCTCATCATATGGCCTCGACCTCTGTTCACACTGTCACAAATTCTCAGCAGTGGGAAAGGAAATTTCAGTATACAGAGCTTCCTTTTGAAGGACATGACCTGGAAGTTACATGCATCATTTCTCTTCACATCTTTTTAACTCAAACTTAGTCATGTAACAACATCCACTGCACAGAGGACTGGGATATGTGTCCATCTCTATGGGTTCTGTTCTTAAAGGGGTTAAAGACAGTGACACCAAGAGACAATAATATACATAAACACACACACACACATAAAAATAGATATTGGAAAAATAAACATTTCTTAAAATATAGTCATTGTATCATTCGAAGTATATGCAAAGTATACTAACACACACACACAACTAAAATCAGTGTATGAAGATTCAGTAATTTATTAATTCCCTTACAGGTGGATGTTTCATTGTAATTTATGCTTTTTGAAAGTTCTCAGGCAATTCTTAAACACACTAACTTAACATCTTTCCATGAAATAGCAACTGAGATGAATTTAGGACAATTGAGAATAGGAAAGGGTAAAGAAGGATGCAAGAGCAATTAAAGGATCAGATGTAAGGTGATTTCGTTATATCTCATATCTTTGTAGATTGTAGAACAGCGTAAAAGCACTGTCAACATATGCTTGAGGTGCTGTCTGTCGAGCCCAGGGAATAAAGTAGAGATGACGTCTCTTTGGAGCAAAGAGGTTTTTTTTGGTTCTGCTGACTTCCCAGTAGGGTAGTCAATGTAGGTATTTTTATGGCTACCAAACAGATAAACTAACAAATAGTAGGTGAGCAAGTTTTGAACGTAGCCCTCAAAGAGGTACCTGGAAAAAAAATTCTGTAATGAATTCTGTCATGGTGGGCAGATGGTAACTAGCTACGGTGGTGATCATTTAACAGAGTTGACCTTTAAACAGAAGGGTGAGGGATATCTACCTCCCCACTCCCACACACAACTGAAAATCCACATATAAATTTTCACTTTCCCGAAACTTAACTACTAATAGCCTACTGTTAACTGGAAGCCTTACTGATAACCTCAACAGTTGCTTAACACCTATTTTGTACATTTCCATGTATTATATACTGTAGTCTCACAAATAAAGTAATCTAGAGAAAAGAACATGTTATTAAGAATCTCATAAGGAAGGGGCGCCTGGGTGACTCAGTCAGTTAAGTGTCTGACTTCGGCTCAGGTCATCATCTCACTGTTCATGGGTTCAAGCCTTGTGTTAGACTGTGCTGACGGCTCAGAGCCTCGAGCCTGCTTCGGTCTCTGTCTCCCTCTCTCTGCCTGTCCCCCACTCATGCTTTCTCTCTCAAAAGTAAACATAAAAGAGTATCATAAGAACAAGAAAATACATTTACCAGTACACACACACACACACACACACACACACACACATTTGAGTGGACCCACAACAGTTCAGACCTGTGTTTTTCAAGGGTCAACTACATGAACGCTGAATCACTATGTTGTACACCTGACGAACAGAATATACCAATTATACCTCAATTAAAAAAAAAAAAAAAAAAAAGAGGGGTGCCTGCGTGGCTCAGTCAGTTGAGTGTCCAACTCTTGATTTTGGCTCAGATCAATCTCACGGTTTGTGAGACCAAGCCCCAAGTCAGGCCCTGATCTGACAGCATGGATGGAGCCTGCTTGGGATTCATTCTCATTCTCATTCTCTCTCTCTCTCTCTCCCCCCCCCCCCCCCCAGCTGCGCACGCACTCCCTCTCTCTCAAAATAAATAAACACTAAAAAAAAAAGAAGGGTACCTGGGTGGCTCAGTCAGTTGAGCATCTCACTTTGGCTCAGGTCATGATCTCCTGGTTCGCAAGTTTGAGCCCCTCATCAGGCTCTGTGCTGATAGCTCAGAGCCTGAAGCCTGCTTCAGACTTGGTGTCTCCCTCTCTCTCAAAAATAAACATTAAAAAAAATAATAATTAAAAAAATTTTTAAAAAGAAGAAATAGAGGGTCCTCCAAAGGCCCAGGGAGTAGCTTTAAAAGAATTTACAGGCATGATTTTTTCCCAAAGATATTTTCTTGGCAAAATTATCTTTTAAATTATTCTGGAGCCAAAATTCCAGGTATGTATCAAGCTAAGTAATAAAAAGGAAATGAGAAAGAAGGAGAACATGTAGCATGTTAATATTCTAACAAACGCCAGGGCCTCTCTACAGACATTTTGAAACAATGGCAAACTCTGGGGGGCTGCTGTCTTAGGAACCCAGGACCAGCAGAGCCAACCAATCCACGCTAACGGTCTCAAACTCTCTGGAGGAGAGGTATCTCCTTTCCTTTTCTGTTTCTCTTTCAGATACTTCTTATCTGTACAAGGTACCAAATTAAGCCTGGGGGGAGAAACACACACACAACCCCATTTCTAACCTCAAGAAATATGTAAGCTCTCTCTAGACCCTTTTCCTCTCTTCAGTTCTTTTTCCTTTGCCTTCTCTCATTAGCTCAGTTCAGATCTTCCAAAGGCCTCTAACCTTTCCCTTTTGCTCCCTCAATCTGTATAAACCCTCCCCCGTTTTACTTCTTTCCCACATTTCACCTCAAGGAAAAGAGGCAGGGGCTGCTACTCCCACCCCCTTTCTTGGGCTTGCCATAATTGCTGGAGGGTTTTTATTTTCTCCCACCCCAACACACCCCCAGGCAAATTCACTAACCTCTCTTCCCCTCCCTCCAACCACTAGTAAACCCCAGTTATAAGTGGGCTTTTCTCTCTTCACATGAGTGCTGGGACAGGGACAGGACTGGAAGTCATAGCAATCACATGACAAAAAGTTTAGATGAAAGAAAATAATAAAAATCATAAATTTATATCTTAGTCACTAATAAGCTTTAATGTACAGTGTCTTGTTCACTCTTTGTCATTCTATGTTGAGAGCATCTATGACACTTTTCTATCTCCACACATTCTAATTCAGTACTATGCACACAGATACATAAATGTTCAACTTATAATTTCGGTCAAAAATTTTCAAGTCTTTTTTCCTGATGGTAGCTATTACTCTAATATTTTATTGCAAAAGTAACTTATGTCTATCTATAACAAAGCAATTCCATTGCCTTTACTAGCAAATGTTTCAACTAACATAAGCAAATATCTAAATAAAGATCCCATTTTCTCATTTTGTAAAGCTGATCTAAATTTTAAATCACTAGGTATACATACTGTATTTTCTTAAAAATTAAACCTATATTTAAAATCTTGAGGATAAATATTATATTTAACATAAAAGAACAGAAATGGTTTTGGTTTTTTTTACCAACAAGAAATTAAAAACTGACTCTATGGTTTAGTCACTTCAACTTGACTATACCTTCTCAGTGACTGACGTTAACATCTAAAGAACTGCCCTGATAACATTTACACAACTACTGTACTAATCAAATACTGTAATTTGTTTCAGTAATCCTTCAAATTTTTTAGGTTATCTCCTGATGTTGGGTGCAAGAAATAGAACAATCACATTTTAAAGAACTTAATCTGTTGCAGTGACAGACACAAATGACTATAAATGAATAGGTAAATGTTATAAAGAAGTACATGTCATGAGACACAGATGAGAGACAGTTTGGAGTGAATCAGTATCATCTGAGTCTTGAAGAATAATAAGGATAGAAACTGGGAGATGGAATATTCCAAGGAGTAGATGGAATATAGTAAATAATGGGAGGTTAAACAATAAGATAGGAATACAGTAGACTAGAATCAGGTTGTTAAGAAGTTTATATCTCATAAAAGGAAATTTCAGACACTTCATTCTAAAGGCAACTGGAGGCCTGAAATTTTTTAAAGAGGAATACCATGATGATCAAACCTACGCCGGAGAACATGTAGAAGTAAAATGGCCAGCCTGATGAAACAGCATCAGCAACTCAGTAGCTACGTTGTGAAATAAGCCTACCTTTTTAAAGAGTTTTTTTGTTTGTTTGTTTTGTTTTTTGTAGAGAGCGTGCTCTCGAGCTGGGGAGAGGGGCAGAGGGAGGGAAAGGGAGAGGAAGAGAGAGAGAGAGAGAGAGAGGGAGGGAGGGAGAGAGAGAGGGCGGGAGAAAGAGAGGGAGGGAGAGAGAGAGGGAGGGAGAGAGGGGGAGAGGATGGGAGAGGGGGAGAAAGAATGAATGAATATCTTAAACAGGCTCCATGCTCAGTGAGGAGCCTGACAGGGCTCAATCCCACAATCCTGGGATTACGGAAAATCAAAAGTTGCCTGTTCAACCGACTGAGCCACCTAGGTGCCCCTTACTTTTTAAAATTTACATACATTTCTGCTGAATAAAATTTAACAAGCAATAAACAACTCGATGTAAGGCCTACAATTCACAGAGCTACTATAAGAGGCAGTAGAGTATCATGGTTAGGCATAGAGGCTTTGAAGGCCAGGATCTAAGTACCAGCTTCACCACTCAAGAGCAGAGTGCCCTTAGGCAAGCTACTTAATTAACCATTTTAAGCTTCTCTTTTCCTTATCTGTAAAATGAGAACAATCATATTCACATAAGGTTAGCTGCTATCATTTTTATTAAAGTTTTATTCTATTTTTAGAATCTCTACAACACAGAATATGAAGCAAAAAGAAGCTAAGATTTGTACTGTAAGTCTAAAGAGTTGTCCAAAATATCACAAATCAGGCTTTCCATTATTCAGTATTTTGTATAAAGTGAATACCCAGAGTACTGAACATATTCATATCATTTTACAATATAATTACCAAAATTCATTTCAAAGTCTAATTCAAATTAAAGTTTTTTTGCATTTTGATTATTTTGTATTATTGGTGCTGTTTCCCTTTAAGTAAACTCCTACATCATGTTTGCACTGAAATTTCGTCCCCTCAAGAATTCTGAGAATGACATGTGTAATTTTTTTCTATAATGGATAAGTGAAAAACAATTTTCCTAGGGACCTCTCTCTTAGCTGTTTATTATTAGCTCAGGGGAAAAAATAATCACAAAAAAACGGGTCTTTCAGTAAGAAAAATTACCTTCATCATGAAATGATTGAATTTCTTATCATTGTAACCCCAAACCCCCTGTAATTGTTTATTAAGATACCCTGGAATTACATTTCATTTTATAAGTCATTTTATAGCATAAAAACTAATCAAAAGAGTTGCAGTAACAGAATTTGTTTTTTGTTTTGTTTTTTTCTAACTGAAATTTCAAATACACATCTAAAAATGTTTATATCACTATCAATCTGTATTATAGCCTTAACCTGTGTCTGGCCTACATGTCCCCTTTACTCCAAATATCTCGGCTACTGTAACTAAAAATTGTGACAAAATTATTATTCCATAAAAGCATTTACCAAATCAAAGAAACTAGAAAGCATTCTCTCTATATGGTCATATCACAAAGATTTGGGACTTCCCAATGCACAGATAAAGTTTTTCAGTATCACAGATAACCATGTGGGGACTAGAAGAAATCTGGCAAACTGCCTCCCAGACTACTGAGGGTTCTTCATTGCTTCCTCAAGCTCTCATTTGCTGTTCCTGCTTTTAAAGAGATACAAGGCCTAACTCTTGATGCTTCCACACTGGCCTACTGAGGCTATCTGCATGTCAAATGGACAATGAGGAAGCCAGGTGGAGAGATTACAAAAACGACTGACAAGCTGCTTTTGTTGGCTCTGAACGCTACGTGTGCATTACAGAGCATTCAGACTTTCACCCATCCATTACGTCAGGACGTGCTAAGTACTGTTCTACTTCCCTTCACTGGTTTAGACACAAATTTGGGGTAGCAGGTCTCTAAATTTTATACAATTTCTAGATATAATAAATACAGATATCTAGACATAATGGGTATGAAGACATATCAATTATATCCAGACGTAAAAGAAACTCTACATAAGTAAATGTCAGTAAATCTGTCCATTAAAAAAAGACATTTACAGGGGCGCCCGGGTGGCTCAGTCGGTTAAGCGGCCGACTTCAGCTCAGGGGATGATCCTGCGGTCCTTGAGTTCAAGCCCCGCGTCGGGCTCTGTGCTGACAGCTCAGAGCTCGGAGCCTGTTTCAGATTCTGTGTCTCCCTCTCTCTGACCCTCCCCCGTTCATGCTCTGTCTCTGTCTCAAAAATAAATAAACGTTAAAAAAAAAAAAAAAAGATATTTACAAAGAATATCTCCAAAAACTTTTTACAAGTTGGAAGTTTTATGTGAAATATTCAAGTACAGGCTAAGTGTGGTGGTATATCATTCCTTTACTTAAAACTCTCCAATGGCTTTCTACTGAAATTAATATCATCTGACTCTTAGCCTACCTCATCTCCTACCACTCTCATCCTTATGCACAACATCCAGCCACGCTGGCCTTCCCCCATGCAGCACCTATTTTCTGTCTTTCTGCCTAAAATGTTTTTCTCATGCCTACGTCCTGGTCATCATTCATGGCCATCTCCCTAAAACAGTGACCCAATCAGCTTAGTCGCTCACTATGCCATTACCCTGTTTTAATTCCTTCGTACTGAAATTACTTTCGTACATTTTTAAATCGTCCCTCCCTCCATATGAATGTAAGGCCCATTAGGAAAGGGACATTGTCTTTTTTACTGCTCTATCTTCAGGACCTGGCACAAACGGAAATGCTCAGTAAATGTTAGAATGAACTGAATACGGTGAGGAGCAGCTGGTTACAGCTATATCTTAAGTCAAAGGGCTCTACGATGGAACAGGTCAGGCAGAGACCTAAGTATTGGCAGTCCACCCAATGATGCGTACTACTCAGCCTGGCTCACAATTAAACAGGCAGAGAACACAGATGGAGCAGGTAGGAGACTGCCCCGCCCACCCCGGCTGAGTCACAGATAACCCTGCCAGGCCTCAATACACTTGCAAAACTAGTACGAAGACTTAGCTGGAACAAACAAAAATCTGTTGTTATTAATAAGTACAGACAATTCTCATGATGCAAATAATGTGTGTTCAGTAGGTTATATATTTTAAAAACTCATTCGAGGAACATAATTAGTGCCCTACTAGACTCCATATAAATACCTGTTACGGAATGAATCATACCTTCAAAGTTAGGCCAGTAACAATTCATAGATACAGTCTGGATGTACCCAATTGTATCTCTCCCTCAAAAAGTCAAGTGTCTATAAACTATCTGTTTTTTTGTTTTGTTTTTTTTTTTTTTTGACTCAAGTGAGTATGTCCAGAAGAAATTTCTGAGAAAACTTCATCCAAGTGGTTAATCCTTTTTTTCTAGAAGGGGCAGTAAGGGAAGGGGGCACACCTGGGTGTAAGAAAGCCAAAAATGCAAGAGTGAACTGACAAAGATTTTATCCAGAAAGGAAAATGCAAATTAAGCCTGCAGTAATGTCATTAGGTATCCTGAGATTTGACTTACCCCCTTAAACAAGATAGCATCTTTTTTGTTTTTTAATTTTTAATGTTTATTTATTTTTGAGAGAGACAGAGCATGGGGGGGAGGGGCAGAGAGAGAGGGAGACACAGAATCTGAAACAGGCTCCAGGCTCTGAGCTGTCAGCTCAGAGAGCCCGACGGGGGTCTCAAACTCACGGACCGTGAGATCACGACCTGAGCTGAAGTCGGACATCCAACCGACTAAGCCACCCAAGCGCCTCAAGATAGGATTTCTTTTTATGAATCTCCAGGTCAAAGACAATGTGTATATGTTATCATCCTCAAACCACACACTACAGTAGATAGAGGCTTGCCAGAGATCAGAGAAGCTTCAGAACTGAAGACAACGGTTTTGGAGGGGCTTACTGAAAAGACTGGGGAGTCTAAGTCTTTGGAAAGCAGTGAGAGTTGGACTGTAACAAACACCCATGTAGAAAGGTTTCAAGAACGGCTCTGGAAAAAGAAGAACGTAGCAGTAATCTAGCAACAGAATGGAGAATGGATAAAAATTTGTTTATCAATACACACCACATAATAATTAGGACACAAGAGAAGAGTACAGAGAAGGGAGCAGCCAATCCATTTAGCTATAAAATTTCCATCACAAACATTAATTTGGACTCCAAGATCTTAATAGCTTCCCCCCCCCCACAGTCATAGTGTTTTAACTTGCAGGTACTACAATACAGAATTTCCTCCCAATATACATAAATGTAAAATTGCTGCAGTAAAAGTAGTAGTAAACCCCCCTGCATCTACATAGACTCTAGCAGTATTGCCAGAGAAAACAGAAACCAATTTCAAATTTCAGTTCTAACAAGAATTGTGTCCTCAGCATATGGTTTATTTTAGGACTGGTCCATATCACTTGACAGTGTTTACTATGTAATAAACACTTCAGATGTGAAAACATCTCAGGATACTGAACTACAGAGAAGAAACATTTTCTGGGAAGGCTAGCAGTCTAGCTGAAAAATGAATCCATGCATCCTGAGGACTCTCATAGAAACAATCGCTCAGAAAAAGGACCAAAGCCAAAGAAGTATCACATACTATTAAGTAATGTATGATATTGCTATCTTTACTGCTAGTCTCTGCTCACACATTACTATAATCACTTAACATACATTTGGTTTGAAATATTTACTTAGGTTAGAGGAAAGTTATCTTTCATGTTTAGAAGAATATCCTCCTGGGTGCTTGTTATAAAACAAATGTTTTCTTTTACAGTCTTTGATGTATACCAATTCAACATCTCTTTCATTAGGATAAATGTGCTCCAGCAAAGTCTACTAAGAAATAAAATTTTATAAAGCCAATTCCAGTAAGTTACCTTGAAAAGCTGAGATGTATTCCCATAGAGGAGGAAGGAGAAACTTACGTTTTTGGCGGAACAAACTCCCTATGTAGCCAAACACTTGTGGCTCCACACGTTATCATCTGATTCCCTCTGGCAGTGCCTACTAACGCTTGTGTGATCCCAACTAACAATCTGAACTGTAAGAATGTCTTCCAATCCCGAAAACTTCTGAAGTCTACCCTCAATGCTCCCAGAACTCTGTATCCCTCTGTAAGACAGTCCGAGTCACCGACCTCACCAAGCAGCACAATCAGGCTGCCTTCATCTTGCCCAGCGACCTCCAGTACCAGGATTTGAGCCTGAAGCTTCATGTTATACAAATAAAAACCATTTCTCTAGGTCATCGATTTTAATTTAGAAATTAGTCAAAGTTATCTGAATAAGACACACCACAAATAATTTCTCCTCCAAATACTCATTTACTGTACAAGCACACTAGAAGAGAACCTCTAATGGTTAGAAAATGTGAAAAGTATCAATCATAACGCTAAGAACCCACTTTTAAACAAAGCTAACGTCAATGAGATATACTATGTTTTTAAGACTAAAAGTGTAGTAAAGTACTTGACTGGTAATTTTTGTGATGACATGAGTAAAAGGACACCACAACTAGACCACTTAGAATGTCTACCATTATCACTTCCCCCAAACCCCTCACACCCAAATTTGAATGGGAATCTGGCATCTGAATTTTTACACACAAGCTACTTTGTACACATACTGTTCTAATGAGAAGTCCTAAGATAAACATTTCCATCATGACATTTTCTTATATGAAACTATTACTACCCACATTTAACAATGACTCTAGTTGTCCTACTGCTCCCTGGCTTCCTATGCGTACTTTATAAGTATGTATCTTAGAAGACCATTCTCAGAAAAAGGGACAACTTTAATTATCATGTTACACAGGACCAAGACTACCTGGATAATATAAAACAAAATAATAAATAAAATGTGGTTGGTAAATGATTGGAATGAGGATGCTTATATGATGATGCTTTAAGAATTCCAGGTAAGTTCAATGTAAAGCTTGAACAAAGCAGCCAATCTTAAAAGGATGAAAAAATTGAGTATGATGAACAATTTACACTGTGTTAAAAGTATACACATGTACCCACTCATTCTCATGCATCCACAAGTATACAAAAGGTCGACACAAATCCAAGCGTGTAAAAAAAATTTAAGGATGGCAGCAGCAATTTACTGATTTTCCAATTAATCCACTCCCTAGTATTTTCAAAATAAGCCCTGCTAAAGGTATTCATCAACATGTGATATACGGACCCAGCACTACTTACATATGATATCCATACTACAATGGAAGCCATAAAGATCACAAAGAACTTGAATCTACTAAAATAGGAAGTTCACTTTTTTCTAGTGGGGTGGGGAGAGGAACCTTCCCCACCCCAAACCTCAAAAATCCTTTGAGAATACACCAAAAATGAGAAGCACTCTCCCAAGGAAAATAATTACATGATGTTAAAAAAAGTTCTGCCCTAAAGTATAAAAATCTGATAATACTAATGTACCTCCCCGGAATAAACACCATGAAATCTTCTAACTGGAAAGAAAAACACAAACATCTTTTCCTTCTTGAAAATCATCCCCTCTTTTGTGTCACATCTCAAGTTAGATCTGTCTTGTAAAGGTCACCAAAAATTTGAAATTGTGAAATCCAGGTTACTTGCTCATTTTTCCTGACCTCACCGTGTTATTTCAGAGCTGATGACCACTCTACCTCAAAATGCTTTCCACTCACTACGCTCTGGATTTTCCTGCTCTCAGTCCCCTTTGCTCACTTCTCCTTCAGGCCATACAACCTCTAAATGCTACAGGTTTAAGTCTGCATCCCGGGCCCTCTTCCCACTACACCTTTCTTCTCTAGGTGAGCTTGAAGCATTCCCCAGATAAGAGCTTCTATATATTGAATGTCTCCCAAATGTACATGTAGCTCAAGCTTATGTGTCTATCTTGAGTTCAAAATATTCCTCTAAGTTCCAATTACTTATATCTAACTTTTTAAAATTTTTTTAATGTTTGTTTATTTTTGACAGAGAGAGAGAGAGAGACAGAGCATGAGCAGGGGAGGGGCAGAGAGGGAGACACAGAATCCTAAGCAGGTTCCAGGCTCTGAGCTGCCAGCAGAGAGCCCGATGTGGGGCTCGAACTCACAGACCACGGATCATGACCTGAACCGAAGTCAGTCGCTCAACCGACTGAGCCATCCAGGCGCCCCTCTTATATCTAACTTCTATTTGACACCTTCATTTGGATGCCTCATTAGTATCTACCTGAAACCTAACATACCCACAAAGAAGGACTCATTTTTTCTCCCCCCCCCCCCCCAGAAATGTTAGAACACATTTTTTTTTTAAGTTTATTTACTTATTTTGAGAGAAAGAGACAGAGAGAAGTTGAGTGGGGAAGCGGCAGAGAGGGAGAGACAGAATCCCAAGCAGGCTCTGTGTTGTAAGAACAGAGCCCAACGTGGGGCTCGAGCCTACAAACTGTGAGATCATGACCTGAGTGTAGATCAAGAGTCAGACATTTAACTGACTGAGCCACCCAGGCGCCCCAAAGACTCATTTTCTATGCTGTCCTCATCCCAAAACACATAGAGATCCTATTCCAGTCTTGTTCCTCTCAGTAAAATGAGGCCATCATCTAAGACCACAGAAACTTGGAGCCATTCTTGGTCCTTTCTCTCATCTCCCACATGCAATCCATCCATCAATAGGTCCAGGTGATCTAATCCCATCTTCACTGCCACCATCTTAATACGAACTGCCATCACCAGTTGCCTAGAATACACCAATACCCTCCTTTCTGGTCTCCTTTCTTCCACTTGTGCCTTCCTCCCCAGTGATCTTCCACACAGCAAGTAGGGTAGGAAAATCACTACTGAAATAATGTCACTTTCTTGCTTCACAACCTTGAATGGCTTCCCACTCTTCTTAGAATGAAAATCCAAACTCTCTATCTTGGTCTACATGATACTGCATCACATGGTTCTCCCCACCTCAGGGCCTCCGTGTTTGTGTTTCAGTCTGGGATGTTCTTCCTGTACTTTTCACAAGGACTCCTCCTTCCTTCTCATTTTTTAGGTCTTTGCCTAAATGTGTTTTTAAAACCTTCTCCAAGTAACCTCCCTACCCCAATTATTCTCCATCAATGCACTGTTAATTTCTCTTACAAGCTGACTCAACTTGTAGTTATCTATCCTTCTACCGGTTACTGTCTGTACTGCCTACTAAAATCCAAGTTTCAGGGAAGTTTGAAACAGCATGGGCTGTTTCAGATGAGGCTCCAGCTGCTGGGCACCCAAAAGAGGGGTAGGGGCCCAGCATCCCTTCCTTGCCCCAGGCGGGGCTCTGCAAAGAGCACCTCAGTCACTCCAGCACGACCTCCACTGCACAAGCTTCTGGTCCTGGAGGCAGATTCCCATTTACCTAGTGTCAGCATCCTACACACTCCCATCCAGGCGTAGAGCTCTCCACAACCAAACCTACCAACAGGGGAGCAGTTGGAAGGTTCTGATCAGATCCCTGCTCTCCTATCCTCAGCCTTGCAGACACCTTAAAGACCAGCAGCAGAGAGACCCCAAGCCCAGTGGTGAAACAGCTGAGTGAAGTATTTGAGACTGAAGCCCCCAAATCAAATCTTCCCCCAGAGCCTGTTCTGCCCTTAGAGGCAATTTCATCTTCTGAATTGGACGTGCCTCTGGGTACCCAGTTTTCCCTTGAGAACCAGATGCCATCCTAGAGCCAGAGGGAGAGGAGGTGTTCTCCAAGGAGGAAGGACAGCCCTCAGAAATCCCCATGGCCAGCCAGGGCTCAGACGAGCCCTTGAGAGACCCTGAGACTCCTCGACCATTAGTTTTTTTTTTTTCTTTCTAATGTTTATTTACTGAGAGAGAGAGAGAGAGAGAGAGAGCGCGCGCACGCGCGAGAGCGTGCGCACTCACACATGCATGCGCATGCGCGAGCACAAGTCAGGGAGGGGCAGAGAGCGGGAGAAAGAATACCATGGAGGCTTCACAGGTCAGTAGGAAGCCCAAAAAAGGATTATATCTCATGAACTGCGAGATCATGACCTAAGCCAAAATCAAGAGATGGATACTCAACCAACTGAGCCACCCAGGTGCCCCGATCTTGAGGTTCTAAGTACCACAGATGGAAAGCAAATGGCAAAGTACTAACGAGATCTCCCTTCATCATCCTATTAGATGACAAGTCCTCCAGAACTGTGACACCACAACAGGGTAAGCGGTCTTCTCCCGAGTGAAAATGCCACAGAACTGAAGGAAGAGGCCATTCTGGAAGCTGGAGGCCACGTGTAGGAGTAGGAGCAGGAGCAGGAGCAGGACCAGGACCAGGACAATTAGTACTTTCCAAACTTGGTGGAGAACTAGGCCATGCGTGGCGCCAGCACTGAGTTCACCAGAGGCCTAGTGATATTGTGTCCTCTCAACCCCTTCTTTTCCTGGGAGACTGGAAAGGCTCGTTGTCATGAATTTCCCCTAAACTACCAACTCGGGGACTGAGTGCTTTCTTGCTTTCGAGTCTCATGTATTTACATACGTATTGACATATTACAGAAAGTGATTTTAAAAATAAGTAAGTAGGGGTGCCTGGGTGTCTCAGTCAGATGAGCCTCCGACTTCAGCTCAGGTCACGATCTCACAGTTCATGGGTTTGAGCCGCACATCAGGCTCTGTGCGGACAGCTCAGAGCCTGGCGCCTGCTCCACATTCTGGGTCTCCCTCTCTCTCTGCCCCCCCCATTCATTCTCTCCACCCTCCCCCCCTCAAAAAAAAAACACTAAATAAAAACAGTAATACCGGACTTCAAGCTGTAATCATCAAGACAATATGGTACTGGCACAAAAACACTCAGATCAATGGAACAGAATAGAGAACCCAGAAATGGACCCACAAATGTATCCCCAACTAATCTTTGACAAAGCAGGAAAGAATATCCAATGGAATACAGTCTCTTCAGCAAGTGGTGCTGGGAAAACTGGACAGCGACATGCAGAAGAATGAACCTGGACCACTTTCTTACACCATACACAAAAATAAATTCAAAATGGATGAAGGACCTAAATGTAAGACAGGAAGCCATCAAAATGCTCGAGGAGAAAGCAGGCAAAAACCTCTTTGATCTTGGCCGCAGCAACTTCTTACTCAACACGTCTCCAGAGGCAAGGGAAACAAAAACAAACATGAACTATTGAGACCTCATCAAAATAAGAAGCTTCTGCACAGTGAAGGAAACAGTCAGCAAAACTAAAAGGCAGACAGAATGGGAGAAGATATTTGGAAACGACATATCAGATAAAGGGTTAGTATCCGAAATCTATAAAGAAGTTATCAAACTCAATACCCAAAAAACAAATACAGTGAAGAAATGAGCAAAAGACATGAATAGACACTTCTCCAAAGACATCCAGATGGCCAACCGACACATGAAAAAATATTCAATATCACTCATCATCCAGGAAATACAAATCAAAACCACAATGAGATACCACCTCACACCTGTCAGAATGGCTAACATTAACAACTCAGGCAACATCCTCAGATATTGGCGAGGATGCGGAGAAAGAGGATCTCTTTCGCACTGCTGGTGGGAACGCAAACTGGTGCAGCCACTCTGTAAAAACAGTATGGAGGCTCCTCAAAAAATTAAAAATAGAACTACCCTACGACTCACCAACTGCACTACTAGGTATTTATCCAAGGGATACAGGTGTGCTGTTTTGAAGGGGCACATGCACCCCAATGTTTATAGCAGCACTATCAACAATAGTCAAAGTATGGAAAGAGCCCAAATGTCCATCAATGGATGAATGGATAAAGAAGATGTGGTCTTCACATCTTCCACACACACACATATTCCACACACACAATGGAATATTACTCGGCAATCAAAAAGAACGAAATGTTGCCATTTGCAACTATGTGGATGAAACTAGAGGGCATTATGCTAAGTGAAATTAGTCAGAGAAAGACAACTATCATATGACTTCACTCATATGAGGACTTGAAGACACAGGACAGATGAACACAAGGGACGGGAAGCAAAAATAATATAAAAACAGGGAGGGGGACAAAACATAAGAAACTCATAAATATGGAGAACAAACAGAGGGTTACTGGAGGGGTTGTGGGGGGGGGGGGGATGGGCTAAATGGGTAAGGGGCATTAAGGAATCTACTCCAGAAATCATGGTTGCGGTATATGCTAACTTGGATGTAAATTAAAAAAAAAAAAGTTTTAAGTATATAAGAAAAATAAATAAATAAAAATAAAAATAAGTAAATAAAATAAAATGAAACTCAAATTCCACAAATCAGAGGCCAGGTCTGTTTTAGTCACCTACATAGCACAGAGGACTCTAATATCTTAAATGAATATGACTTGATTTACTCAGGCTGTTGTCACTCTTGTACAACACTGCTTCCTGATTATAATCTTGACTATTTTTTTTTATTTGAGGGAGAGAGAGCATAAGCAGGGGAGAGGGACAGAGGGAGAGATAAAGAAACTTATGCAGGCTCCACACTCAGTGAGGAACTCAATGTAGGGTTCGATCCCACAACCCTGGGATCACGACCTGAGCCAAAATCCAGAGTCAGACACTCTACCAACTAAGCCACCCTGGCACCCCAATCCTGACCTTTTGACCTGTATCCTATCTAAAACTTCTAAGTAAAATCATTCTAAACTTCTCTGTTCCTATCTGAAAATGTGCTTCTATGTCTTTTCTTACAGAACTTATTAAGATCTATCCCACATCAATTTTCCATCAATTAAAATAGATACAAATACCCAGTGTCCTGGTATTACACACAATGATCATCATTTCAATACTGGTAAACCCTACTGAGCCGCCATCAATTATTACTATTTAAAACTTAGGGGCGCCTGGGTGGCTCATTTGGTTAAGCGTCCAGCTTCGGCTCAGGTCATGATCTCTATGGTTCATGGATTCGAGCCTTGCATTGGGCTCCATGCTGACAGTAAGGAGCCTGCTTGGGATTTTCTCTCTCTGCCCCTCCCCCACCCATGCTTTCTCTCTCAAAAATAAATAAACTTAAAAAATAAAAAGGGCACCTGGGTGGCCCAGTCAGTTGAGCACCTGACTTCGGCTCAGGTCATGATCTCACTGTTCTGGAGGTCAGGCTCCACATCGGGCTCTGGGCTGACGGCTCAGAGACTAGAGCCTGCTTCCGATTCTGTGTCTCCTTCTCTCTCTGCGTCACCCTTGCTTGCACGCGCGCGCACTTTCTCTCTCCCTCTAAAACATGTTAAAAACTTTTAATAAAAAAATAATAAAAAATAAAATTTAATGCTGACACAAATCAGTACTAGAGATAAGTCAGATGTGACACCTGTAGCAAATGCAATGTTGAGTGCTATTTAAGAACTTCATAATACAGTCCCTTTATTGTGGCCTGGCATTTCCCTCTGTCCTATTCAGGTTCTTTAGAAAGCAGACAGGAAAAAAAAGAAGAAAGCAGACAGAATTGTTTCTGACTACTTTGTTAATTGACATATTAGTGAATAGTATGCTACCCCAAGTAACAAAACCCAGTGACAACTTTCAATTACGTTCTGCATACGAAAACTGTTGGCTTCCTAAGCCTTTGCTGACTGGGCTGAGACACCACCTTGCCTTCCACAGGTTTATCATCTATGCAGTGCAGCACAGCACAGACTCTACAAAGTAATCCATAATCACTTGCATGTATGTTACAAGAAAAAAAACCACGAGCATACAGCAATTCCTGGATTACAATTTTCAAGCAAAGAGCTTTGATGAGCTTCTCAGCCCATAGAATAGGAAGTTTCCCAGAGGATTAGAGCCATATTCTGACACTAGTTACTAGGTCTTTTGTTTCACTTTACAGCATGGCTGCATTAAGAGAGGCTGAATAAGAATGGGCTTATTATGAAACCCTGTTTCACTCCACTGATGATGGGGAATGTGTCAGATGTCTCAGGCGGGTGCCAGCATCTCTAACGTAACTATCTGGAATTGGAATAGCTTTAGGATTTGGGGGAACATCACTAGGAAGTCCAATTTACTTAGCACCCCTAAACCCACGCTCACTTGTTGGCAAACACTAATCTTATCAAGTCAAAACATGGTAATCGAAGGTACTGGTATTTTCTTTATACGTCTTCTCAATCTAGCCCACAGCACTGATCCTGTCTTTTGTAGAACACAGTGGTCCAGAGCTCCTCCGTGACTCCAAGAAGGTGAAAATTGCCAAAACTGCTCGAGTGCCAACTCAGAAAGACTGCCAGCAACAGACAGCTGTAAAATGTGACAGCAATTTCCACAGCTCTTTCCATTATTTTCTGAAGAGGGTAATGAAGACATTCCATTAAGCCTTCAGACTCAAATTAGGTTTTTGTGTCGGTGTTTTAATTTAACAAATGTGTACTGTTTATCTACTCTTTCTTGGACAAGGTAGGGATGACAAAGACAGAATTCCTGCTCTCAAGGAACTTAAAGTCTATCCAGAAAGAACCAAAGAACACTGGGGACAGACGTTGCTTCTTTCTGTTCTATCCAAGTAGCTGGAGTGTTATTCAAGGATGAAAAAATGCTTCCAATCCTCTAGAAACTGTCACTCTATCATAAAGTTCCAGGCTTCCGACCTTTCTAAATATATGCTTTCCACTTATGATCTCAGTTCTATATTCTATCACCTTCTCTACAATCATGTTTTAAAAACATTACAGTATCTCCCTCCTTGCCATTTTCATTTTTTTTTCCTACTTCTTCTTCTCAGCCTAGAGAGCATACTCTTAACTCTACACTTTAAGGGCTAATGAAAAAATTTCCTTGACCTCCCCTAGAGCTTGCAGCTCACTTCCTACATTGCTTCTTTTTTCTCCAGGTCCTTGTTATTTCCCCTCATCCTTCCTTTGTAGACATCCCACACGGCACAATTCTCAATTCTCTTCCCCTTGGCCATCAGGCATACTGCAACCATCATCCAAACTTTCAAATCTAACGTGTACTCCCCCAAAGCCAGTTCCAGCCTCAGCATCCCTGCCAGCCCACCTCAGGTTCAATGCATGTACCCTAAACACATGGATGTGTCATGATGCCTGCAGCACGCTTCCAAAAGGTTCTGCAAAATAAATATTTAGACATTTTTAAAAGAGAGACAAAGCAAATGTGGTGAAATTTTAACAGCTGATGGCTTAGATGGGTGTTCCTATATTATTCTTTCAGCTTTTCTATAAGCTTTGAAATTCTGTAAACTAAAAAAGTTGGGGGAAAAACATATAAGATCAGAATCAAAGAGAAAAATCATGCTTCCTGCCTTTTAAGAAGTTTATAATCCATTTGTCTAATCTAATCTAATCTTAGACCAGGTAGATGTGAGAGTTCAAAGACCAATTAATAATAAACTTAAATATATGATCAAATTGCAAATATTTACTGAGCCTACTAAGTGGCAGCAATACACTGAGCATTGTATTCGGTCAACGAGACAAATATTTAAACCTTGGAAGGAGGATCTATCTAATCCCTCTGTTTTCTCAAACTAGTTCATCTTCAGCCTTACTGATTTCTGTTAATGGCACCACAATTTCCCCCAATGCCCAGAGAAGCTCTGACTCCTTTCAAGTCCTGCATCTCTAAAATCAGTGACGGAGTTCTCCGGATCCTACTGCTTTGCATCTCTCTTTCCTCTCCACTTCGATGCTGCTGCCTGCCTCCCTGCTAACCTGGTCTCCCTCCTGGACTACTGCAGCTCTCCCAAGTCTTTCGGTTCCCACCCAACTCCACTCAATCCTTGCTTTGTGTCTTTCCAGACACTCAGCTCTAACTGGATTATACTTCCAGCTCAAGAGTTTCAAAGATTCTCCAGGAACTGTATAATGATATTCAAAGCCTCAGCCTGACACTGAGGAACATAAACTTTATCTCTTACTGCTGCTTATTCTCCCACTCTTTCCTCTCTAGTCGTAGGTTTCACTACTGCCCAACGGCGCCCTCTTGGCCTTTCCTCTGCTACAGATGCCTCTTACTCTTCTACCCCACTTCTCATTTCCTCCATGAAGCTTTCCCAGATCTCAAAGTGCTGGAGACACTACTTCTCACACCCAGGTCAAAGCAATCTCTCGCTGCTCTGAACCTTCATAACACATACTGTGCATTTACTACTTCCCAAATAATATTCATGTTTCCAAGTACTATCCAAAATCTGTACATGCATTTCTTACCACCTTTACTAGACAAGGAACTCCTTGAAGGCAGCTTTCATGTGTAACAGGGACTCAAGGTAAGTGACAAGTATTTAATACTAGTACCTTTCACAAGAATCCCTAAGAAGTGAAAAGTGCCTTGTAAGCTATAAGCATTTTTAACACTCAAGATACATTTTAACACTGGTACAGGGGCTTTCCTAACTCTTTTGTGGTAAAATGTGTAAATTTTGCCATCTTAGGGGTGCCTGGCTGGCTCAGTTGGTTAAGCATCCAACTTCAGCCCAGGTAATGATCTCACAGTTTGTGAGTTTGAGTCCACACTGGGCTCTCTGCCATCAGCCCAGAACCTGCTTCAGACCCTCTATCTCCCTCTCTCTGCCGCTCTTCTGCTTGCTCTCTCTCTCTCCCCCTCTCAAAAATAAACACTTTAAAAAACTATGCCATTTTAACCATTTTTAAGGGTAAGACTCGAGGCCATTAATTATATTCACAATGTGGTACAATCATCACCACTATTTCCAAAATTTTCATCACCCCAAAAAGAAATTCTATACCAATTAAGAAATAATTCCTCATTTTCCCCTTCCCCCACACCAGCCCTGGAAACCTCTCATCTTCTGTCTCTATGAAGTTATCTATTCTAGGTATTTTATGTAACTGCAATCACAGTATTTGTCCTTTTGTGTCTGGCTTATTTTATTTAGTGTAACATTTTCAAGGTTCATTCATACTGTAGCACATAGCAGAACTGCATTCTCTTTTATGGCTGAATAATATTCCATTGTAAATGCCCCATTCTGTTTATGTATTCATCTATTGATGGATACTTGGGTTGTTTCCCCTTTGAGGCTATTATGAACAGCTATAAACACTGACTGACAAGAATCTGCGTGACTCCCTGTTTTCAATCCTGTTTCAATCAGGTATATACCTAGGAGTGTAACTGCTGGGTCATATGATAACTCTGGTTAGCTTTCTGAGGAACAACAGCAGTATAGTTTTACAATCCAGGCACAGGGTCTTTTGGTAAACACAACAGCCACAAAAGTTCCTACTCCCTTAGTAAGCAATTCACTTCTGGATAGACTTCCTTCCTTCCTACCTTCTCAAGGCCCCAGCTAATGATCTTAATTTCCAGGAACCTGACCCTGGTTCAGAGGCTATTTTGATTGTCTTGACACTCCAGTCTCCTGGTTCTCACTATCTTTCAATACTGCCTTTATGCACTTAAAGGCAAGCACACTTAACTGGTAACTCTCCAAATGAAAATTTGTTCAGATGCTGGTCACATTTAGCTTTAATGCATTTAGTAACACCAAATGAATGAAAGATACATAAAAAGAGTTTTTTCAGGTGAGATACAGGATTTTGTAAAGGATGACTTCTGCTGAAACCATTTCTTACACCCAAACAACCATTTAAAGCATGCTGAACTTGGACAAGATGTAGAGGCCTTGACTATTGCAAGGAAAAGATCTCTTCATTCCAAGGTTAGCAGCCTGGGATTTCTAAATTGACATCTCATTATTACCACCAAATCCAGATTTTGTAAAACCAGAGAAATACCACAATATTCAGTAAATTCTCTGAAACTATCCAGAAGGATACACACAAAGTGCAAGCTAGCTTGGAGTACGGAGCATCTCTGTGCAAAGGGGTAGCATCAGAACAGATCATGAGGGGAATTTTTCACGTTTTACTACACAACTTCTACATCTCAACTTTTCAAAAACATTCACTCTTATGTTCTTGTATAATGGCTTAAAACTGTACTTAAAATGCAAGCAATAAAAGGCAATGTTAGTAAAGAGAAAAATATGAGCTATTAAAAGGAACTAAATGGGCAACTCTAACAATACATACAGAAAACTCTAATCTCATTTGAACTTTACAATACTAGGAGTTAGGCAAGTCAGATGGTCGGCCGTTTTAGTAAATGAGAAAAAAGTTTAAAAAAATGTTAACCTCTTCCAACAACTGCATTGTTTTTTACATGCTCTTCACTTTAGCTTTAAAATTATCTTTTTTTTTTTAATTTTTTTTTTTCCCAACGTTCTTATTTATTTTTGGGACAGAGAGAGACGGAGCATGAACGGGGGAGGGGCAGAGAGAGAGGGAGACACAGAATCCGAAACAGGCTCCAGGCTCTGAGCCATCCGCCCAGAGCCCGACGCGGGGCTCGAACTCACGGACCGCGAGATCGTGACCTGGCTGAAGTCGGACGCTTAACCGACTGCGCCACCCAGGCACCCCTAAAATTATCTTTTAAAAGGTAAGGTTTAGCTGTAAAACTTCAAAATCAACTGAATCTGGGGGCCCCTAAGTGGCTCAGCCAGTTAAGCATCAGACTTTGGCTCAGGTCATGATCTCACCTTTCCAGAGTTCGAGCCCCTCGATGGGCCCCGCCCTGTACTAACAGCCCAGAGCCTGGAGCCTGCTTCAGGTTCTGTGCCTCCCTCTCTCTCTCTCTCTCTCTCTCTCTCTGCCCCTCTCCCTCCCTCTTTCCCTCTCTCAAAAATAAACATTAAAAAAAATTAAAAAATAAAATAAAATCAACTGTATCTGATTACATAGTTCTCTCAAAAATAAAAAGTATCTACTTAGTTGGGCTTACATATTTAAGAAACACAAAAATAATCATCAAAATGCAATAAAGTTATATAAAACAAAAACCTATTTTTTAATTCTTCACCATGCTTGAAATGCTTAATGACTTCTTGAAGACATTTTATCTTAACATACTGGCTCTAAAACAATCTGAATTTTTAAGTTTCAAGTCGCTGTATGAATAATTTACTCAAAACACCAGTATTTTCTTAAAATAAAATCCGAAGTTTAAAGGACTTGGACAAAATTTCATTTATTATATGTAACCATACTGTTTACAGACATTAATGTCTACAGATTATATAGCTGTAACTAGTCAATTCAGCAAAGCTTGAGCCCTAGGCTATGAACAGCAGGTGCAAAACTGACTCTAGTGGCCCAGAGTTCACCAGCTATCTGAAAGGCATAATTTCATTTAAAACTCAAAAAAATAAAAGGCATAATTTTACAATCCAAAATAGGGCATGCTTTAAGAAATCATTACAGTACTTAAGACAGTATTTTTTCCTAAACAAACAGACAAACTGCAGGGAAAAAAAATCCAACCAAATGCACAATACATGAGTTCGGAGACCATTACTTCATCTGTATATATAAAAATAACCAAATAGTTCAGAACTACGAAAGAATTTGATTTATACAGCAACATAGAGAAATTTTAAAATATTCAGTTAAAATACTTCTCACCTGGACACTGAATATAATCTGCAGTGTTCTAAAAAAAAATCTACTCGACACAATATACAACATTGAGGATTTAACTTTATGTGCTCACACATTACAACATATTTAGCAATTGCATTTCACACAAGTTTAAGTTCAGTAACTTTAAAGTTTGCCAAGTAAAGTGCTAAAAATTACTGGAATGCAAGCAGTGCACCTTCAAGGGAAGCAATTCTTCCACTGATCTCAATACACAGTTGATTATTGCAGAGATTACTTTCCGCCACTGCTATATTTTAATAAATACGGTTTAAATTTAAAACCACAGGCTGAATACTGACTGAAGAAAGGGAGTCCTATAAAGGATTAATATACAAGATACATCAATTGAGGAGCGCCTGGGTGGCTCGGTCAGTTAAGCATCTGGTTAAGATCTGATTCTTGATTTCGGCTCAGATCACGATCTCACAGTTTGTGAGTTCCAGCCCCGCATCAGGCTCTGCTGTCAGCACAAAGCCTGCTTCGGAGCCTCCGCCCCTCTGTCTTCTCTGCCCCTCACTCACACATTAATTGAAAGTCAATTGTTTAACTCACTCAAAATATAATTTATAGTTGATGAAACCACAATTTCAGAAGAACCAAGCTATTGAGCTCTCACGCTGAGAGTAATTATTGGAAAAATTTATTAAAAATAAACACATGGGGCGCCTGGGTGGCGCAGTCGGTTAAGCGTCCGACTTCAGCCAGGTCAGATCTCGCGGTCCGCGAGTTCGAGCCCCGCGTCGGGCTCTGGGCTGATGGCTCAGAGCCTGGAGCCGCTTTCCGATTCTGTGTCTCCCTCTCTCTCTCTGCCCCTCCCCCGTTCATGCTCTGTCTCTCTCTGTCCCAAAAATAAATAAATGTTGGAAAAAAAATAAAAAAATAAAAAAATAAACACATGCATTCAAGGTCATTTAATTCACGTATTTTTAACTTCAAAAAGTATCCCCAAACTAAATTATCATTTTCCATCTCAAATAATGTACATTAAAATATTAAATACTTCAATCCCATAAGGTACCAACACAAAAACAAAACCAAATTTATTTCAAGTAGCTGAATATTGAGACTACTGTGTAACATTTAGTCACTAACTCTAGTAAGCCAAGACAAAGGAAAAACTGTAATTCATATAACAGAAGCAGCCACTCTAAAAAAGTTTTTCAGGAAATAAAGCCACCTTTATTCTTAAAAGTCAACATAATATACATTCTCTCACAAATTAAAGTTGTTTTCTATGAAATTCAGCAAATTTTTTTTCATAAAACAGTCCTCCAGTTTGGTGCTTCACCATAGTACCCGCAACACTCACAGGTTTCACCCTAAAGGGGTAATTAGGATGGATTTCTAAGGATAAAAGTTCTACATGTTCAGCAGCACAAATCACACAGGAACTCAGCTAAAATGGTGTGAAACTAAAGTATATCTATCTTATGTTTTAGAAGTTATTAATCCCACGAAAACCCTCAAATTGCTTACAAAGCCATTATGTTTGTCTGTTTTTTTAAAACAATTTTAATCTTTATTTTTGAGAGAGAGACAGACAGGCCACTAGCAGGGGAGGAACAGAAAGAGAGGGACACACAGAATCCGAAACAGTCTCCAGGCTCCAAGCTGTCAGCACAGAGCCCGACACGACTCTCGAACCCACGAACCGTGAGATCACGACCTGGGTCTCAGCTTAACCGACTAAGCCACCCAGGCGCCCCAGAAATCCATTATGTTTTGATAAATGCTATTAGTTTTGAAATCATGCTTTAAAAACCTTGTAATTTCATCAGCTAAAGTCGTCTGAACTCACAAGAAACACACACACTTGGAAGAGACATGATACCAAACAGGAGCAGTAACCACAACAGCACACATCTACCATGGGGAATGCCCAAGGATTCGACACAACCAACCAAAGGGAATTTTAGGCTTCAATCTGAACAATGGTTCCACTAAGATAAAAAGATGTCACAGCCCTAACCCTTACCCATTTCTCCACTTTCTCAACAGTGTGAAAAAATTCTTAAAAGCCGTGAGAGAAAGTGTTAAGAATAATTAAGTAGTTCAGTTACAAACAGTTTAAGAGTCACGACTGTCTTTACTAACAGGACAAAATTTTACCAAATATCCCACACCTGACCAACATTAAGAACATATACAACCAAAATGCCAATATTAAAGTTTCCATTAACCATACATTAGAAAGTTCAGCATTAATAAGCAAAATATTCCATTTAGTTTTTCAACTTGAATATCTCCACATACTTCTTTTAAACTGTGTGTGGCCACTGAATATTTTCTTGTTGGTAACTTCTTCTACTTCTACCTTTAAGTTGAGAACACTACTGAAATGTCACATCCTATTCCAGTACTAATCCTGAGAGCTGAGAATTAGATTGTTATACTTAATTTTTTAAACTATGGGAGTAATAGAATTGAATTAATCCCCCTTAAATACATGACTCTACTACAACATATAATAAGTCCTTCCTCAAGTCACTGTTGATTTAATAAAATTCAAGTCTTCCACCTTGCCTCAACAGTATCACAACGGCTATTCTAAATAACATGAAGTGACTAACAAGGCTCTGAAAAGCTGATATCAAATTGTTTTGAAACTGAAACACACATATGTATACAGTCTGAAGCAATTTTGAGAAAAAACACCCCTACCAAAGAGTTAAATCTATCAAATTTTGAAAAATACCTTTTTAATCAAAGCCGCAAATTATTTCCTGGCCTGCCAAAGTCCAACACAAAATTTGTATGTACAATGAAATAAGTTTGAGGATCCACTGTGAGATTTAACTCTATGCTATATTAGCTTAATAGAGAGCTTGAATAACAGATTGCGACAGCAAAGCAATTTTCTAAAACAAAATGTACCTGAGTATCTAAAAAGGTTTTACATCATCCTTAATGACATATCCAAAATCCACCATTAGGCAAATGTACATCTTTAAATTCATTTTAGTTATGTTTTATATATGTAAAAGCGTTCACGCCAGATAAATCCATTACTTCTCTTCAGCATAGCACTGAAACTGTCAGAGACTCATCAAAACATTACTCTCAGGTTAATCAATTTCAGCGGTTACTTGATGGTAGCACCAAAATAAGCATTAACCAAAAAATAAAAGCAGACATTTTTAATAACAAAAAGAAAACTCCCATGATAAAGATTAGAAGAATTTTAAAAAGAAAAAAATGTGAAAGGAAGCTCACCTGCAGTTAGGTGGAGGGTCTAAAGTGATGTCTGCCAGTTCCTTCTGAATCCTGGAGTCAGGGAAGTGAGAGAGAAACACAAGAAACATGAAGGCGTTGGTAGCCTCCCACCGGTAATGCACAGGTCTGGCAGATAACTGGGTTGTGTTCTAACTGCCTGCCATGATAACTGGGTTCTACTGAGGGAGGAGGAAAGTACACATCAAAAGCTTCAGGTCCGTAGTTTAGAAAAAACTTTTTTCCCACCGCAGTGAGCTGGCGGTCCGGGGTCTCTTGTGATCATCTAAAATGTTTCGGTTCCAGTCTTGCCTCGCACACTAAAGCAGTTATTTTTCTCGGGGTTTTCCATTTAGGAAATAATTGTAAAGCTTCTCACTCGCCGACTCGTTTTCTAAGTTGCATTAGAATGTGCCGGGACACATTCACTTCTGCGCTGCACGTCTTCTCCCCTGGACCGACAAACGCAAGCCGCCGCGCGGGTGGGAAGGGCTCGCCCCCGCCCGCCCGTCTCCCCCCACCCCCCCTCCCCGGTCTCTGCCCGGGTCACCCGGGCACCTCGAGCGCCCTCCGGCCCGCCCTGGCAGGGCGCCCCCGCCAGGCCGCCCCGCGTTCTCAGTGACGAAGCCAACATGGCCGCTCCCCGCCGAGGCCCCTCGGGCCCTGAGTGACCTGCCCCGCGTCGCGGGGGTGCCGGCGCGGCGCAGGCCGTGCGCCACAAGGCCGCCCTCTCCGCTGGGCCGCCCCGGGCCGCCGCCCCCCCCCCCCCGGGCTTCCCGCCCCTAGTCCCCGCGCGCCCGACGACTCGGGCGGCGCACCCCAGCTCAGCGGGTGAAGTTGCGGGCCAGGGGTGGGGAGAGCCCGCGCCGGGGCTCTCCGCGACTCCCTGGCTCGCCTCCACCGCGTCCCGGGATCTCCAGCCCCGACGCCGCGCGCGCAGCCTAGGGCGCTAACACCCCCGCCGACCCCTCCAGCTAGGCCAGACACCAGCAGCCGGCCCGCACAGGTGCACTCGGCCTCTGTCCCGCACACCGCTCGCACTCTCGGCTCCCCCTTTCCGGACCTGCTTTTTCCCGGACATCCTCTAGTTTTCCTTAGGTCTGTCCCCTTCCTTCTCCATCCCACCACGGACACGGAACCCGGGACCCCTCCGCCCCCGCCCCCCCCTTCTATCTCCTCACCAACCCACGACTTCACAAAGAGCCCCATCCCCCACTCCTAGGCCGACGCCACCAGGCAGTTCACACCAAGCCCTGGCCTTTGTCTTCTGCTTACCTAGGTGCTTAGAGCATCAATTAATACGACAAAGTTTGAGGCCTTTAAGTGTCTTCCATCTACTAAATGGTGCCTTCTATTTTTATAACCTTTCTTGTTCCTATCACATAAAACCCTAAAGAGCTATGTTACAACTTAAGAATCACACGGAGGCAGCACAGTAATAAAAAACTAAACACACATTCTAAAGGCGATCAGAAATCACAATGAATAACTTTTCTCTTTCCAAAGGTTTTCTGAGCTGGCTACATGCAATGGAGAATAGGTTTTAGAAGGTAGTGTTTTTTCCAAGTGTGAGTAAAGAAATTAAGGGTGGTGATTGGGGAAGTTCTTTAAACCTTCCTATTGGAGGACATTTCCTGTCCCCTACAAATCTGGTCAGTTTTAGGAAGCTGTTTGCTCAGTGTCTTTAGGGACATCTACTTATCTGCGTCCTGCTAAGTTCTTTTGCTACCAATAAGCATTTCAGTTCTGAGACCTTCCCAAACACCCCTACTGTTTGACTCGTTGTATGTTAGACTAAAACTTTGAAATTCCAGTTTCCTGATTCTTTATCTGTGTCTATTGAAATGACTGTATGTTAAGACCTAGGTATATAGGCAAAAATAACCTCCACCTGAGCACAACTTGTATAAAAATACCTACTGACCTCACTTCTCCTTGTCAATACCAACTCTACCATAAAATATTTACTGAATAGTTAATTCTTTAATACCTAAAAAGCATAATACCAACAGCTTTACCAATTCACCCCCGCAACAAACATTTGCACCATTTCCAGAATTACTGGCACAAGATCTGTGAAGTAACTCATATATATGTTCCACAGAATAATTCTTGTCCAGACCACTCTCAGTGGGGGCATTTCCTCTACCTGTGGACTAGAAACGAAACCACTTTCCATCAAATATGTAGTTAAGTAACTTTACGTCTGCCAATTCAGGCTTCTTTTTTATTCTCTCCTGCTATAGTGCCCCTTCCAAGTCCACGGGCAACACTCACCTTCCAAGTCAATGTATTTCACAGAGCAGCTTCTACAAGGTCCTACTAACATTAATTTCCCCCTTATTTTTTCCTGAATACACTGTTCCTCTCCATTTTTTGCCTCTACTATTAATCTTAGCTCTGCTTTAACACTCCCTCAGCAAGATGTCCAGGGAGCTAAAATTGATGTTAACTTTACAGGTAAAATAACCCTTTGTAGCTTTTCACCTTTTTTTTTTTTTAACACCTACTATCTCTTTCCCAGGCAATTCCAAAAAACTTAACTTACTTAGAATAAATGGACAAGTTGTGTCTAATGAAAAATACACCTCAGTAATTTGCTGACACAAAGGAGGCTATTTTTTATTTGACACCTGTGCTTTTACCCCCAAATATATTCATGTGTGCCGGGGATATCCTGGTGCACAAAAAATACTAATGACCTAAAGCAAATATCCTGCCTTAGGTCAGGTCAAAAGCTGCTCCAGCATGGATGAGGGAGCACAGCTACTGCAGATGGGGGTGGAAAGGGGTAGGAAGTTGGGGAGATTAAGGAAAGCCCCATCTAAAGTGGGCAGGGTAGATGACAGGTTCTGGGAGAACCAGCACGGGCTCATCAGTGAGGGCCAGTTAGGACTCCTGGGAAGCTGACCTGCACTCAAACCACCACTCTGAAAATAAGAACAATCTTGCTAAGGCAATTTTGCCATTTAACCCTAGACCTCTACACTATTTAAGCTAAAATCACTCTTTCACCCTCCCCCCCCCCCATGATTAGGTCACCAAAGCACTTCACCAACTTTTCAGATTTCTGGGAGAAAGAACAAACTTTCAAACTCTGAGTTCCACAGGCTCACTACTCAGTGGAGAGATCTAAAGACTCATATTCCATTTTATTTTACATTCCTTTAAGAAAGATACCCCTATTTAACCCACCATTTGTATTCCTTACTATCTTTCTGGTTTGCCACTTTAAAGTTTAATGACTGTCCACCTGAGAGCAGCAGGATTTATGAAAGGGCACACGGGTTCCCAGGAATATGCTATAGATTATTTTAAGGGTCATGGGGATCAGAGAATATTATTGAAGGATGCTCAAGGTAAAAAAGTAGCTTCTTCTAGAGACATAAGAGGAAAAGAGTAAAGAAGAGTCACTGGTTGGCTTCAGCTTGGAAAAAGAACCAAAGATTTTTACAGCATAAGAGAGGAAATAGCATGGAAAAAAATGAGTCTCCCTAAAATCTGGCAAATTGGAAGTTTTAGAAGAGAAAAAAAAAAATCCCCCAAATAACCTAGAATACCCATTTTATATTATTTATTGCCTCAACTCTCCCAATCAGAAGAACCTCTTTAAATTCCATCTGAAAACATCTGTCTCCACCTATTAAATTTTTTACTCCATTAATAGGAATTATTTATTCCTTATGCAGTTTGTGAAGAAAGCTCTACTCAAAAAAAGACCATACGTGCAACAGGTGAGGAGACAAGATGGTAATAGAATTCATTTTGATAGAATCGTCCGGGCAGGTATTAGTAATTAAGTAGGATGACAGCCTTGACAAGGGTCACAAGCTAGTGATTAACAGGACAAGTAATCTGAAATCAGATTTGGGGGTCACTAATAAAAGTAACAAGGATTCTTACAAACTTCAGCCAGAAATGGGAGAGGCAAGCCACAACAGCTGCACGTGGACAACGATTAAAAGAAAAAAAAAAAAAAAAAAAACAGAAGCAATAGAGTAAAATAATTAAAACTTCCAAGACCCTTTTTTCATTTTTAAGAACACACAAACCACGAGGAGCATTCAAGCGACCCCTCATTGGGAGACAGACCAATTGCAGCAAGAGGCAGTTCGGAAAATAGGAAGCCTAGGGGGATGGGGGTGGAGTACGGTACCTCTTGGCGCTGGTAGAGAGGAGTTTGGAGTTTTTGCTCATGCTGACTTTACTCTCCTTCTTCTTGGGGGTGTTTGTTTCTTTCTCGGTTTGCTGGTTAGAGGACGAAGATGAGGAGGAGCTGGTGCTGGCCCTCGAATCGTCATCCGACATAGCGAACCCCCCACCCCACCCCGCAAACAGCCCCTGCAAGGGGAGGGAAACAAAACAGAAACACACAAACCATGCAGTCAGTATAAATAAGGAAATCGGGTGCTGTCAGGAGGGCTTCGGCCAGGGGTGCACCCGGCTGCCCACCGCCCTCCACTCGTTTCTCAAAGTCTACAGGCCCATTAAGGCTTTTGCAAATCGGACGCGGCTTGTTTATTTTTGGCCCCAAGTGGGGGACGCGGTGGGAAAACGGTCCGGAGCAAGGCGAGCGGCCCCTCCCGCGCCCCCCGGGGCTCCCCTCGGGGCTGGGAGGGGAGATGCCGAGCAGCCGGAGGAGGGCAGGGCGGGGGCGCGGAGAGCCTCGGCGGGGCAAGGAGGGAAGGTCCCGGCGGTGTGCCGGCCTCGGGGCTGTTTCTGTCGGCTTTTCGGGGGTCGCGGAGGGCGGGTGGCCAAAGCGAGACAGCGGGGGCCAGGAGTGGAGTTCGGCGAGATCGGGAAGAGAGGAGGGGCGGAGAAGAGTAAGAGAGGAAGCCGAAACGGGGGGACGGAGGCGGGGAGCGGGTGCCCGGTGGGGGAAGGGAGAGGCCGGCGGGGGGGCAGGGACGACGAGGCCCGAGGCCCCCCGGCGCCGCGCCCCGACGCCTCTCCCCGAAGGCCGGTGTCTCGGCCGCCCGGCTCGGGCTGAGGGGCTGGGGCGGGGGTCCCGAGCACACGCCCGACTGCCCCCCCTGGGGGGGGGGGGGCGAGGGGGGGGGGGGGGGGGCTCGGCCTCCACAGCGGAGGAATAACAATGAGCCCTTCCGCCCCGGAGGGGTTAATCCCCGCGGGCCCCCGCCCCTGGAGAAAACGGGGCTCCCCCGCCTCCCCCTCCCCCGCTCCCGGCCCCCTCAGCGGCCAGTGGGGGGCTCCCAGGGCAGCGCTGACAGTTCGAGCCACAATGCCCCCCCCCACCCCCGACGCGGGCGGCCCCCGCACCCCACGCGGCCCGGGGTCCCTACCCATCCCCCGCGGGCGGGCCCCGGACCCCTGGGGCTCCTCGGCCCCTCTCCGCCCCCCCTCAGCCCCGTGCCCGGCGGTCCGGGCGGAGCGGGTCCGGGGAGGCGGCGAGGGGTGTCCCCGAGGCCCGGCGACGCGGCCGGGGGGCGGCGGGAGGCGGGGGGGATCCCCGTACCTCTCTTTGTGTCTGGCTCCTCCGTGCCGCCGCGGCGGCTGCTGCTGCGGCTGCGGCTGGGCCTGGCCACTCGTGTCTCTCTCTCGCTGGGAGAGAAGCGGAAGTGCAGCAACAGCAACTATTAAACAGGCAATGGCTTCCCCCAGCCACACACGCTCGCACACACTCCTCCTCCTCCTCCTTCTCCTCCTCCTCCTCCTCGCCCTTACCCCTCCCCCACCCGGCCCGGTCCCACCCACCCGCGCTCCCCTCCCCCTGCACACCTCCGGGGGGGCGCGAGGAGGACACAGGGGACCCCGGGAAACCCTGCCCTTCCCCACCCACTCCCCCACACCGCCGCCGCCTCGGGACGCCAAGGAAGGGGGCGAGAGGTGGGAATTTTCTCTCAAGTGGCTTGGGGACCTGGATCCTGGGTTGGAGAGGGGAAGCCGTTTCGAGATGGGGGGCGCTGGGAACTGTATGGAATAGGGTGGCCACGAGAGGAAGTTCTTTCCAATAAGGGCTTTGGGAAAGGGGGGGGGTGACAAATTGGTGGGGAAAGTAGTAATTTGGTGGGAAGGACTTTGGACTAGAGAATGCAGTGGAAACGCCCCCTAAAAAGTGATCGGTTTAAGGGGAAAAAAGAAATCCCACAACAGGGTTTTCCTTTGAGCTGACACTGGCTTCTCCCTCTGGCAATTTACCTGCTGAGAGCACAGGTCGGTTTAGGCACGCCTGTGAAAAAAATCTCAAAAGTAGGAGTTTTCTGCTCAGGCACGTGCAATTTTACAATTTTATATTCTTCTGGTCACTTTTTATAAAAAGTGGTGGTGTTTTATAAATGTGATGGAAAGGATTCATGACAGGGAAAACCAACGTGTAACAGGCTTACAAATGTGAGAAATCACTGGGAATAAACCCTTTACTACTGAATTAAACTGGATTTAGAATTTTTGGTGTCAGCTTACTTTAAATAGAAAGTTTGATTTTTTTGGAAATTTTAAATCAAAAGTTTTGGGACTCCAGTACTTGCTTCAACAATACAAATGCTATTCAGCTAATCTTTGTATCTTTAGAATAAGCACTCAGTAATTCTTAACTATTCCTGTTTAGTATTTTTACCAAGATTAATTTTTTTAAGATTAAGCCACCCCTCCAAAAAAAAGATTAAGCCCTCAAATTATGATTCGTTTCTCACTGTCATTTCAGTTGAAGGAAACTGAAGATGTATATGCAATGCCATGTATATAAGGTCTGGTACATTAAGGAGACCACCATGTCAGATTTCCAGGAGCCATTCTAAATGATCTCATTCAAATTGCCGTCCTTTATCATGGCAACAGTGACTTCAGTTACCACAGGGAAACACAACAAGGTGATAAATCTTATGGCATATCCACTAACCTGGAAAACAAGCCTTCTTACCACCCACCTAAAGCCTTTCTAGTCCTCAACTTTAAAACTCCAACTTTATCATGATTCATAAAGTAATATGTGCATGCTTCTTAACCCTTACCAGGAAACCTGTATGTACCAGGAATTGTCATAGAATCAAGAAGTCCAAAATGTGGGAAAAATTTGTAAGTCATCATTTCAGCCTCCAGCCTCCTATCTTCAGACAGAGCTATCCCTCAGTCACTCAAATACATAGAAATTTTGAAAGATCCCCACACATGTGTTTGGTTTCAGGAGTCCTGGTAGAATAGATATAGTTTTTGAAATGACATTCCCTGTTCTATGTTATTTGAAAACAGCAACCAAAAAAATCTTTCTAAAACCAGGTTGTATATATTTTGTGCTTCTGATGAAAAATACATAAATTCAGAGGAAAACAATAAGCAAATGTGAAATTTTCATCCCAACCGAGTTGGGATGGAGGAAATAATCTAAAAACAGTTATTAAAATTGAGACTTCCTCTTATAAAAATTTGACTTCTGATACTTTAAAATCCATGTACACACTATGAGTACAACCAGTAAAAAATCATATATGTATAAGGAAGAGAGGGGTGCCTGGGTGGCTCAGTCAGTTGAGCGTCCGGCTTTGGCTCAGGTCATGATCTCAGGGTTTGTGAGTTCGAGCCCCTCATCGGGCTCTGTGCTGACAGCTCAGAGCCTGGAGCCTGTTTCCGATTCTGTGTCTCCCTCTCTCTCTTGCTCCTTCCCCGCTTGTGCTGTGTCTCTGTCTTTCTCAAAAATAAACATTAAAAAAAATTTTTTTAAAGAAGGGAGCTGGCAGAGAAGACAGGAAAATAAAATGTTTGATTCATTGATATGGCTAGGACAGTGGGTGAATTTTTTCTTTATTTTTTGTTTGCATATATCATATACTTGGATACTAAATATAATAATACTTAAAGAAAAAAACCAAAAAACCTGAAAACGATAGTTGGTGTTTCACTGTTGATGCTTGGGTTGGACCCTGGGGAAATAAATCATGTAATTGAAGGGCTCCTTCTCTATAAGTGTTTTCCCAACCACCAGTCTAGAGGGATACTAGCCCTCTTTTGTGTTACTAGTCCTTATCTCTAACCCTGGCTAGTGCTTTATGGTTTGAGAATGACCTACTGAGGGGGAATTAAAAACCCCAAAATGTTTAGAAAAGAATTCACTGCTCTCAAAGACTAATCATTACATCAGCTCATTTTAAATATACAGTTGTCTGAATCATAAAAAAACTAAAAGTTCATTTGCAACCTTCCAGTTTTACATATTAACTACAAGGCCTAAGGAGTTAAATTGACCTCTGTGAGCCTCAGTTACATCATCTATAAAGAGAAAGACTACCTGTGCTGTACCCACTGGCAGAGTTGTTAGAAAAAACAATGTGTATTTAAAATAAGGATGGTTTGTTAACTGTTATGCAAAGTAAATTATTAATAATCCCACCCTGATACTAATTCTCAGGAATTTGTTAGGACATTGAGTCTTTAGGACTTAGAATTGATGACAAATATAAAAAACCTCCTAAGAGAAAGAGTTAAGGAATAATAGAATTTTGTTTACTAGAAGGGGCCTAAGATATAATCAAGTTCAAATTCCTCATGTTCTAGGTGAAGAAATTAAGACAAAGCCTGTAGGTCTTGTTCAAGGTCATGCAGCAAGTCGGTGGCAAAATTGTGGTTTATGGCTCATGCTGACTGCAGATGATTTTGTCACTTTTGGCAATTTGGGGGCGGGGGTGGTGGAGGGCGGTAGAGGGGGAAGCCTCAGTTAAAAAATGTGTATTGGGGCACCTGGGTGGCTCAGTTGGTTAAGCATCCAACTTCGTCTCAGGTCATGACCTCACCGGTTCGGGAGTTCGAGCCTCCTGTTGGGCTCTGTGCTGAAAGCTCAGAGCCTGGAGCCTGCTTTGGATTCTGTGTCTCCCTCTCTCTCTCTGCCCCTCCCCTACTTGTGCCCTGTCTCTCATTCTCTCTTTCAAAAATAAATAAACATTAAAAAAATTTTAAACAAACATTAAAGTATATATTAACATATGTATTAAATATAATGTATACATTATATATTAATATATATTAATATACAATATATGTATTAAATATAAAAGAACTCTATGGGCTCCTGGCTGGCTCAGTCGGTGGAGTATGTGACTCCTGATCTCAGGGTTGTAGGTTTAAGCCCCACGTTGGGAGTAGAGATTACTTAAAAATAAAATCTTAAAAAAAGTCAGATAATATTTTCAAGACCATATTAACAATCAAGACAATTGGGAAACTGAAAAAGTGGGAACAAGTTAAAGAATCACTGCTTTTATAACATTTACTTAAGCCAAATAATGACCACCACCAAAGTTCCCATCTCCCCATTCTGAGAAAAATCTTTCTTGTTTGTTTATTTCATATTTATGGATGCATCTTAAACAGGTAATACATTCTCATGCTATATTATTCTAAAGAAATCAAAAGGTACACCTGGAAAATATCCCTCTGCCCTCCCCTCCCCCCCCCCCCAGCTCTGTGGTTGGCTATGCTAACACAAGCAAATGCATACATATACATTGGATGCTTTGATAGGAATGCTCAATTTACATTTAAAAGATGCATCCAGTTAACCGAAGCCCAAGTGGTGCAACACCGTGATATCCCCGAGCTTTGAGAAAGTAGGCTTCAGTTTTTACTAATGCCTATTCCTGATTCTCAGAATAATCCAACTCTCTTCTTCAAGCCATCTTTAGAGTATTAAGTACTTTTAAGTAGAAGCACTTGAAGATCAAGGTGCTGACTGATCCCTAGTAGGTGAAATGATATCATTGATTCAAAAGAAAGAGACCCTGTCTAACTTTTGAGCACTCCTATTTTTGGCTTCTTGCTTAAATTGAACTTCAAGTCTTTCATAAAGCTGACCATTCTCTTTGGCCAATTTCATATCTAAAGAATCGTCAAACAAATTAACACTTGTTAATAAGGGGTTTTCAACTTACCTTGTGGCTGGATAGAAAGGATTTCCTTTTTCTGTCAAAAGAAAAAAAAATCTTATGTTTGGAATTTAAAAAGAATTTCTATAAAGACTTTCTGAAAAGATGGACTCACTGCAGATTTCAGGCCACTTGTTTTCTTTTATGATGCTCCTTTGCCTGAAAAATGCCATTTCTTATACAGAAAGATAAGGAAGGTTCGAAAAGAAGGGTCAATTCCATGAAGCCTAATGAGATCTGGGGCTTTTATCTTCAATTTGGGCCATTTTTCTGCAGGCCTTTTTTTAAAAAAACACTGATCCCTTTGAAGGACCCTAAGCATTGTTAGACTTTACTGGTCTTAAAGGTTGCTATCACAGGAAGCTGGGAAGAGCTAAATTATTTTTTTCTACCACATGGAGGCATTGAACAACCATGTGATTTTCAAAACTTACCAAGACTTGATAAGAGTCTAGTGCTTTCTCAGGCAAGGGCAAAAAGGTTTGTATGATGTTGACAAACAGATAGCGCTTAGTAGGAAAGCATTCTCTCAATTTATAATTTATAATCTCCTCTGTACAGCCTATTCTCTAAATAAACCAGCCTTCTTCAATCTCCTATACATTGATACCATAAGGACAGACTATATTGAAATATACTGGATTGCAATTCAACCAGTTTTGGTTCATTGATCTATGAAACCTTTTTTAAAACTTACCACTTTTTCATGGGGCACCTGGATGGTTCAGTCGGTTAAGCATCCAACTTCGGCTCAGGTCATGATCTCACAGTTCGTGGGTTTGAGTCCCACATCGGGCTCTGTGCTGACAGCTCAGAGCCTGGAGCCTGCTTTGGATTCTGTCTCCCTCTCTCTCTCTGCCCCTCCCCCACTCGCGCACGCGCGCACGCGTGCGCGCGCGCTCGCTCTCTCTCTCAAAAATAAATAACCATTAAAAACATTTTTTAACTTACCACTTTTTCAGTTTACTAAAATTTGGGAGGAATGAAATAGTCGGGAAAATTACTTTTATTTCATGCTGTTAATTATCTATTGAGAAACTTTTTAAACATCATTTCCCCCCCGCAGTTCCATGGTGTAGCCAAATCTATAGCCAAGGATCCAGTTTTGAATCCAAAACTTACCTCAATAATTGCAAAACCCCAGAAGCAAGAGGCAGCAAAGATACCAATCTTGACTTGCTAAGCCTACATGAAAAGTTCTGTCTTTGCAGAGGACAGTACTCATGTCTCAGCCACAAATCAATTAATCAACAAATATTTATTAATTGCCCCGTGTGTACTAAGCACAGTGCTGGGTGTCTTGGCAGATGTAAAGAAGTCTAAGAGGTACTCTCTGGCCTCCAGCAAGGGCCAGGGGAAAAGGGATTATAACTAAGCCTTGAAGGACAAGTAGGACTTGGGTGGATAAAGAGGCATTCACAGGGATGGAAATGACATTTAAAAAGTTAGAGAGAGGGGCCCCGGGTGGTTCAGTTGGTTAAGCCAGGTCAGACTTTGGCTCATGTCATGATCTTAGGGTTCGTGAGTCCCAGCCCTCCATGGATCCTCTGTCCCCTCTCTCTGCCCCTCCCCCCACTCTGTTGCACCCATGCTCTCTCTCTGTCTCAAAAATAAATAAACTTTAAAAAAATAATAAAAATAAAAAGAGAGAGAAAACACCAGACTCCAAATACTTTATTAAAATATAAATATATATATAAATCATAGAGTAGAAAATATTTTATTATTAAAAACTTATAAAATAATGAAACTGGACTTCATTCTTCAGAAATGTCACTGGCATGAAGGACAAAGAAAAACAAGATTCCAGATTAAAGGAGATTAAAGAAGCATGAGAGCTAAATGTAATATGTGATCCTGGACCAGATCCTGTACAGGATGGGGCAAAAAAATTTGTGAAAGACAGAATTGAATCCATTGAAAAAAATAGAGTATGGAATTTAGATAAAAGTGTTGTATCAACGTTAAATTTCCTGAAACTGATAATTATACTGAGGATATTTTTGTTTTTAGGAAACACACACTGGGACATTAAGGGGTAAAGAGGCATGATGTGTGTAAACTATTTAAATAACTCAGAAAAAAATTAACAATGTGTGTTGGGGTGGAGGTGGAGAGAGAGAGGGAGGGAGGGAACAGAACCAATGTGCCAAAATGTTACAAATTAGTGAATCTGGGTAAAGGGTGTATGGATGTTTTCTTTATTACTTGTATGATTTTCTTTAAATTTAGAGAAACAATAATGTGCTTCTGTCAGAGGGAATGAAATGGAGGGGGATGAAGAAATTACTAATGCATTTCATATCTGTATTGTTCTATTTCTTAAAATAAGTGTGCATTACTTTAGTACATTAAAAAAATTTTTTTTAACGTTTATTTATTTTTGAGACAGAGAGAGACAGAGCATGAACGGGGGAGGGGCAGAGAGAGAGGGAGACACAGATTCAGAAGCAGGCTCCAGGCTCTGAGCCATCAGCCCAGAGCCCGACGCGGGGCTGGAACTCACGGACCGTGAGATCGTGACCTGAGCTGAAGTCGGATGCTTAATCAACTGAGCCACCCAGGCGCCCCAAGTACATTTTAAATCTAACCACTAAATCTTTAAAAAAAATTTTTTTAATATTTATTTATTTTTGAGAGAAAGAGACAGAGTGTGAGCGGGAGAGGGGCAGAGAGAGAGAGGGAGACACAGAATCAGAAGCAGGCTCCAGGCTCTGAGCTGTCAGCACAGAGCCTGACACGGGGCTCGAACTCATGAACGGCGAACTCATGACCTGAGCTGAAGCTGGACGCTTAACTGACTGAGCCACCCAGGCACGCCTACCCACTAAATCTTTAAAAAAACACAAATATATGGGGAAGCAGAAAACCCCAAGAAGTGATTGGGGAGCCCACAAATAAGCTAGTTTGGTTGAAGGACTCAGAAAAGTTGATTGGATGACAGAAGAATGAAAAGTGGGTACCTTGACTTTGCAGAGGGGCTTCATGGGGAGCTTAGAAGCCTGGATTTCATTACAGGATAAAAAGGTACCAGGGAAAGACATTAGAGACATTTTAGCCTAAGGGGTATTTTAAGAAGATTAGTTTGGTAGAAAAGCCAGAAAGGAGAGAAAGGAGTCAGGGAAACCGGGAGGAAGCTATTGAAGAGTACAGGCGTAAGGAAGCAGCTCCAAATTCCTAATTCTCTGAGCTTACTTTAATTAATCACTGTTTAAAACTCTGTGAATATAAGTCCCGTGATAGCAGAAACTATGTCTGCTTAGAACTATGTAGTACAATGCTTAGCACTTAGTAGACACACAATAAAAAATTAACTGAGGTATGGAAAGAAAACCATCCTATTTTCCCTTTTCCCACCTCCTGTGATGTTCCATCATTCACATATGTATGATTACACTACCCAGCGGTCTATTGGGGCATGTGGAGTCTGTGTGGCTGTTCCCAGGGGAAGTGACCCGAGGGTGAGGCCTAAAGTGACTCCCAGGCCCCAAGGGTGGAAAGGAATACAGTGTTGACATCAGAGTTACAGAATTCCAAATTGGAAGAGCTCTGAGATCATGAGATGTGCCCTGTTCTATTGACAGATGCGGCAACTGAACACCAGAGATGCAAGATGAGTTTTTGGAAATCAGGCAATTAATTAGCAGCAGAACGAAGCCCTTTTCCTTGGAAGAATCCAAGTGGACTGTGGAAACTTCTAGAATCTACATGTCTACCCCTCAAACATGGAGCAACTGACAGAGGCCACAGAAGCCAGAGGTAACGCCTATGAAGGCAAGCATGCTCATGTTCTGTCTACACAGCACTGCTTTCTGTGGCTCTGGGCTGTGTCAGAATCTTTGATATCCATTCCACATTGTATATTAGACTGGACCCAGATTTACTACTCAAACACACACACACACACACACACACACACACACACACACACCCCTCTTGCTTCCTAAATTACTCACTGAATTGAAAGCAATCCTGAATCTTACAGTGCAATGGTGACAGATATTTGCCCAGTGTGATTGTAAGAATAGAAGTGGAGATTCCTATATCCCCTTCTTTATCCCTGACTTTACTCACCTTGAGAAGTCTTTTTAGATCTTGGTGAAGAGGAAAAACCGGAAAATGGTGGGGCATGACCACTTTGGCTTTGTGGCTGAGGTTACACCCATCAACACTGGGTTCCCACAGGTTGTCTCCCAACCTGGGCTGAAAGTTGGAGAACATCCTTGCCCCATTTTCCCACTGCTTCATTCTTCCCTACTTCCACCATGTAAGGCACGAGCATGGTTCAGGGCAGTTAAGAGATTGAACAGACCTGTTTCTATACCTGCACTGCCACTTAGTAGCATGACCTCTGGAAAGTTCCTCAATCTGCTGAACCTTTGTTGTTGCATATGTAAAACTGAAATAATAAAGCTCACTTCATAGGATCTTTTGAAGGTTAAGTGAGAAATGTCTGTAAAATGCTTAGTCCAGGTGCCTGGCATGGCCCAAGTGCCCAATAAATGGTAGCTATCATCAGTTGAATCTAATGTATTTTTCGAGGCTCAATTCAGCGACCGCAGACTTTCTTTGGCTGTTCCAGAGTTAATAAACTAGAAGAGAAAATAAATAAATAAACTAGAAGAGTAGATGCAGATAAACCTCAGTTATATACTATTTTGTATTGTTTTCTTTCAGTTAAGAAACCGTAAGCAAAGGGAGGGGAGGACCCTTGCCCTATTCCAGCTCCAGCCCAATGCCAAGCTCTTGGAGCTGAGTAACCACCTGTTGATTGATCGTTACCGTGGCAAGAGCCTCCGAAAGAGCATGAACAAACAAGTAAGTCAGAAAACATCTGGGTTTTGCCCAGAAATGTTCCTCTCTAAATGAGTGAGTCAGAATGGCCCAAGTATGTGACACTTTCACTTAAATTGTTTGGAAAACTGTCAGGTGAAGGGTCGTTTCAGAGGATTTGTGTCTATTACACGGAATTCCCTTTCTCTTTAGATGGATGGTTAGTCCAACCTCTTAAAAGTGTTAAATGAAGAGATCTAAAAGAAAACTGGCTGTGGACAGGTTGGGATTTCCTAAGAAGTTAAAAAAAATTTTTTTTCAACGTTTTTATTTATTTTTTGGGGACAGAGAGAGACAGAGCATGAATGGGGGAGGGGCAGAGAGAGAGGGAGACACAGAATCGGAAACAGGCTCCAGGCTCCGAGCCATCAGCCCAGAGCCTGACGCGGGGCTCGAACTCACGGTCCGTGAGATCGTGACCTGGTTGAAGTCGGACGCTTAACCGACTGCGCCACCCAGGCGCCCCCCCCAAAGAAGTTTAAAACAGGAAGAACCTCTCTGGGAAATCTGTCAATCACAGTGTGGGCAAGTGTGGAAAATGTTGGTGAAAATGTTTAGGCTCCTTAACATGATTATTTTCCCCTATAAGATTTGCACACTGGACTCCCAGAAGCAACAAAACTATCACAATCACTTCTTGTTTGAAAAAGTCATTTTCTGCAACATCGGCTCAGGTTTTTAGGTCCATTCTAGGGGCAAGATTTAGAACTGCACGATTTGAGGGGATATCTGTCCTTTTCTTAGAGATCTAAATTTTTATTATATTCAGGGATTGAGAGCCATAACTTGTCTATGAAAACAATTTTTTCATATAATTACATAAAGATTTATAGTCAGAAACCCTCGAATATTGCCACTTATGCACAGCTCTGGGTCACTCCTTGGCACCACTGTGTCCTTGAGCAATATAGGTGGGGAGATTAGGAGTTTTACATTCCAATATTTAGAGTTTATTCTGTTCCAGTTGTGTCTTAGCTTAAAATAAATCCTTGGGTTAGTGGGTTGGTCTAAGAGGTATATATTTAAGATGTTATTTTTGGAAACTGCTAGAGAATGAAATGAAAACTTGTGATATTCCTTTGAACTTGGTTTGAAAATAAAATACAGATTTTATGAACTTGGAGGTGAATACATTTACTCTCCTCAAACTGTCTCATTTGTAAATGAGTGACTTAGAAAGCCCAGAGCCCAGAATATGGAATTCCAATTCTATAGGTTTTTCTTAGCTCTGTCCCTGTGTATGGATTGATCTTTCCCCAAATCACCAACCATCCTCTTCTTAAAAAGAAAATCTGCATACAGCTCCAGTGTGTTTATATTATAAACACACTATTATTGAAGGCATCCCATTGTTTATTTGTTGCACATCTAAATGTTATATAGGGCCCAAACTAGATAATTCAGGTTTGGCCCTCTATAGGAATGGCCAGCAAGGATTTCCTTACGAGTGTAAGGTGTTTTTGTTTTGTTTTGTTTTGTTTTGTTTTTAATAGAGGATTTTTGGATGTTTCCTTATGAAACATACATGAAATTCCCAGTTGTGTAAGATGTGAAGGCAAAGCTGTGCCATATGTTACTGTCCCTGAGAGGACATTTGGATGTGGTACTGTACTGTCTCTGAAACAACTTTGATTGTTTGTTTGTTTGTTTGTTTGTTTAACTCCACCCCTGATGTGGGGCTTGAAGTCACCACCACAAACCAAGACTTACATGCTCTATCCACTGAGCCAGCCAGGCACTCCAGAACAACTTTAATACTTTAATACTTCTGCTTTTTTTTTTTTTTTTTTTACGTTTAGTTATTTATTTTGAGAAAGAGAGAGAGAGTGTGTGTGGGAGAGGGGCTGAGAAGAGGCAGAGAGACAGAGGGAGAGAATCCCAAGCAGACTCCATGCTGTCAGCATGGAACCCACCATGGGGCTGGAACCCACAAACCGTGAGATCATGACCTGAGCCCAAATCAAGAGGTGGAAGCTCAACTGACTGAGCCTCTCAGGCGCCCCTACAGCTTCTGCTTTCTAAAAAGTCTCCTTTTGTTTTATTTGTTTACTTTTTATTAGGAAAAATTTCAAACATTCACAAAAAGAGAAAGAATAGTGCAAAGATCCCCATATACCCACCATACCACTCACATTCAAGAATTGATAATATTTGTCATATTTACTTTATCTTTTTTTTTTTTTTTGCTATATCATTTACAATGACAGACAGCAAGACAATTTGCACCTAAATCCTTCAACATGCTTCTTCAAAAAATAACCATATACCACTATCACACCTGACAAAACTAGCAATAGTTCCCCGCTATTGTCTAAATATCCATACATATTCAATCCTCTAATTTCCTTTTAGGTTCAAATCAGTATTCTATTAAAGACCATTAAATTGCTTTTGTTTCTTCTGTCTCTTTTATTTATTTATTTTATTTTATTTTTATAGATTTCATTTCATTTTTTTAATGTTTATTTATTTTTGAGAAAGAGAGAGAAAACATGCAAGCAGGGGAGGGGCAGAGAAAGAGGAGGAGTACAGAGGATCTGAACCAGGCTCTGTGCTGAGAGCAGAGAGTCCCATGCGGGGCTCGAACTCATGGACCGCGAGATCATGACCCGAGCTGAAGTCAGAGGCTTAACTGACTGAGCCACCCAGGCACCCCTGTTTTGTCTCTTTTTAATTTAGAACAATCCCCCAACTGTTTCACCTCTTTTCCCTTTTTTTTCCTTGTGGCATTTTCATTGAGTCATTGAAAAGACATCCAGTTTGTATTGTAGAATGTTCCACATTATGCATTTGCTTGACTGTTTTTCTTCATAATACCATTTAATATAACCCCTCTACCCTTTCTATGCCTGGTAAATTTGAGGTGTCATAGAAAGGTGTGATTCATTCCAGTTAAACCTTTTTGGCAAGATAGTCAAGGAAGTCACAGGTGACACTGTACCTCCCGTTGCATCACATCAGGAGGCAGTGAACTCGTCCCTTAAAAGGAATCTCTTGAGAAGCAGAAACATGTACCATTTCACGTTTGTCTTAAAAAACACCACTGGACCAGAACTGTGAATGTCATTTACCCTCTCAGATCCTCAGTTCTCTTATGAGAGATAACACCAATACTGACTCTCTAACTTCACAGGGTTATGGTAAGGACCCCAGGAGAAAATAATGGTAACAGCACGAATAACTACCATTTATTGAGCAATCACTACGTCAAGCCCCATGCAAGAGTTTTCCATTTACTGTTCCGGTTAATCCTCATGCTAACCACAAGAGGTAGGCATTATTATTAGCATTTCTATTGTGCAGGTGAGGAGACTGAGCACAGAGAGTGAAGCGATTTGGCACAGGTCAAACCACTGTTACGAGGAGGAGGAGGGACGCAAGCTCCACCCCCCTGACCGCAGAGCCTGGGCAGGAAATCACCGTGAGTACTACACAGAAGTATCAACACAGAAATACCAGTCGTTGTGTCAGGAGCCTGAGAGGATGTTTTCTGGTTTTGTTTTTTTCTTTTTCTTTTTTCAGACTTTCACTGATGTTATTCTGTCACTTTCATATCCACGAAATGAATAGGCATTTACAGGGGAAGATGTACAATATGGATATAAAATAACAATCAGAATCATTTATTACTTACCTGCTCTGGTGGTACTGACAACAGAATAAAAGGAATCACATCAACAATAATAAAAAACTTTGCCTAGAGGGAAATAGACATATGAAGTAACACCATAAACAGATATTCTGTATTTTCTTTTTTACGATTCTACTCCTTTTGTCCCATTTTACTTGACATATGGCTCACTTCATAAGAACGTTTAAATATTGATTTCCGAATAGCTTCACTTACTTGGTCCTAAAACAATATTAACAGACCATGTAGCTTCCGGAAGGATCTGTTCTGCTGTTTCTGTAAAAAAAAAAAACAACAAAAAAAAAACCAAGAATAAAAAGAAAAAAAGGAAAAGAAAAGAAATGTTTTGGTTTTCTCAGCGTTTTTGAATCAAGAGAGTTAGTTGGTCCCAAATATACCCAAACATACCCAAACATAATGACCATATGATTTCTTTTTTAAAGGCTATGATTAAGGCTACCTTTAAGAGGCACGGCCATCAGTGAGACCTCTGAGTGAAACCTTTCAGATGAGCATCTGTCCTCTCCAAGGTGTGAAATCACATTTGGCAAACAGCCTTCTAACCCCCAGAATGCTCAACACGAGACCCATCATGTTTTATGTCTGCACACAATAAAGATAGCTGTGTAAACTGCGTGTACTCCTCAAAACATGTTTGCCACTCAAGTCACTAGGAGGTTTTTCCCCTGCCTTTCCATTCTGCTTCAAATATCAGATATAACAAAATGTTTTTTTTTTCAAGTTTATTTATTTTTAGTAATCTCTACACCCAACATGGGGCTCAAACCCACAACGCCGAGATCAAGAGTCACACACTCCTCTCTGACTGAGCCAGTCAGGCACCCCAGAGATACAAAATGTTTAATTTGGTAGCTGCGATAATTTTCACCCTGGAAATATTTATTATATTTACATAAAAGCCAGTAAGATCTTTGAAATAGATTTAAAAATATATACGTGAACCCAATGTGGGGGAGGGACACCAAAATTATAGCAAACAGTGGTAAGGTAACTATATCAAAAAATCAAAAAGGTATAATTGTCTTTTAACATACCTGGATGGTACTAAAAAGAAAAAGATGATTTCGGGGCGCCTCAGTCAGTTGAGCGTCCGACTTCGGCTCAGGTCATGACCTTGCGGTCTGTGAGTTCGAGCCCCGAGTCGGGCTTTGTGCTGACAGCTCAGAGCCTGGAGCCTGCTTCGAATTCTGTGTCTCCCTCTCTCTCTGCCCCTCCCCTACTCACGCTCTGTCTCTCTCTGTCTCAGAAATAAATAAATATTTTAAAAATTTTAAAAAGAAAAAGATGATCTTTCAAAAACCTCGCATAACCTATTTCCACTCCAAAGTTCCTAAAGATGATCTTTTGGTGGGGGGGGGGGGGGGTGTATGGATTGCTTACTATGTCTTAAGCGCTTTACTTGCATGATTCCATTTAATATCTGCAACAGCTCTTTAAGGTAGCTGCATTTATTATCACCTACTTACAGATGAGAAAATGTAGTCTTACAAAGAGGTAAGTAACTGTGAGCAGTTACACAGATGTTAGGTGGCCGAGCCAGAATTTAAACTCAGGACTGACTCCAGAGCCCAACCTCCCCAGCTATCCCTAGATGACAAGAAATAATGACTGCAATTTTCCTCAGCTGAATTTCAAGCCCTAAGAACGTGCAAACCCGAAACCGAGTAGAATGCTTTGCGCTGAACCTCGAACAATCCAACAAGAGAAACGGGATCGCAAAACGCAGCTTTCAAAGCGGGGACCCAGAGTCACGTGTCCTCACCAGCAGCAGCAGAAGATTCTCACCACTCCCCGGTGGGGGGAGGGTGGGGGGAAGGCTCTCCTCCCCACCCTCCTGAACAGCCTGTGGACATTCTTCTCAAAGACTCTCACGGCTGCTCTGGCATCCCTCCCCTTTCTGCCTCCCCTTCAAAGCTCTGGTGGTCAGTGCGTCTTCTTTCCCATCCTCTGGGGTTTCACCCAGCGGCCAATCAATAAATATTTGTCGAATGAATAAATGAATGAATGAGTGAATGAACAAACAGCTGTCAAACCAGTCACAGATGGAAAAGTACACAGAGGTGCATAAATAGTAAGCTGTTTGCCCAAAATAGCCTCAGCTTGACCAGAAGGTAAATCTCACCAAACTTCACCGTTCAGTTGGGGAACATTTATGTATTCCGTGTTAGATATATATTATTTACTTCCCATTTCGTACTTGGTTGCCTCACTATTAGTCAACACTTCACATTCTGTGGGATTGGGTCCAGTCACCTAATCTTTGATCCTCGTTTTCTCAATTATAAAATGATGCTCTTAAGTCATACCTCACGGGTTGTCCTAAGGATCAAACAAGGTCACATGGGGTGGGGCTCTGTGAACTGTACAGTGCTTTCTGGTGCTGTCATCATGGGGCATTTATGGGCCCCTGCTATTTATTGTGTTCATCTAGTCGGTGGGGGGACCTAAATGTGCTGTACGAGAAGGGTGGTGTTGTGGAAAGAATTCAGGGGTCCCTGATGCCCCCCACCAGAACAAAACAAACTATAGCCAGAGAAGGACTTTCCTGAAGCCAGGCTCCCATGGGTGGACCTATGGAGCAAGGAAGGCCAGCAGCCACATCCCACCCTCAGGGAATCCAAGAAAAGGCCCCTGGAAGCCCCCGGAAACCTTGGGAATCTCCTTGCTCTTCTTTATCTCCATCGCAGCCATTGCCACGCTTTGGCCAAGACTCTGTCTAGACTGACAGCCAACAGCCAGATAACAGAATTAAGCCATTCAGTCACCCTGGAGACAGTCATCACTTACAAAAGAGCTGGGCTTGGGGCGCCTGGGTGGCGCAGTCGGTTAAGCGTCCGACTTCAGCCAGGTCACGATCTCGCGGTCTGTGAGTTCGAGCCCCGCGTCAGGCTCTGGGCTGATGGCTCAGAGCCTGGAGCCTGTTTCCGATTCTGTGTCTCCCTCTCTCTCTGCCCCTCCCCCGTTCATGCTCTGTCTCTCTCTGTCCCAAAAATAAATAAATGTTGAAAAAAAAAATTAAAAAAAAAAAAGAGCTGGGCTTGAGCACGTGGCCAGGTGGGCACGTTCCAGTAACCATCAGGAGGCAGTGTCCCACCTTTCCCTCCTCATCCATCCTTTATGGGGGCAAAGAAGAGGAAAACAAAACTCAGGTGACTTGTCTCTGATCCACCCTGATTAGTCTCTTCCTCGTTGTTGATCTTTACCTGAGCAAGTGAGACAATCAGCATTCGCCTAGGAAGCTCTGCTCCTCTGACGCTGGGGGATCTCAGAGAATTAACGTATCGAGGCAGAAAGTGCGTCAATGAACAGGGCTTCTTTCGTGGGTCTTCTTTACTTCCCCCTACTCTCTCCTCCCCCTTTGCTCTTTGCTCCCTGTCACCACCCTCTCCTTCCATCTGTGTTAAGAGGAAACCGTTTGAAGTATCTGTGAAACAAACAAACCGACCCCCCCCCCTTTTCTTCCTTCAAGGTTCTTTGCACTAATTTTTAAAACTGAAATTTTCACAGAAAATTGTTTTGGTGGGTTCAGGAACATAAATTTTAATACTCAGCCCCCAAGCAAACATTTCAACCAAAGATCCCTTACCTTTTAAAAAAAGTGCAAAGTAAATTTCTGTAGCAAAGAAAGACCTAGTATTTTCTTGGGCCTTCTTGCAAACAGAGGCCCCTTAGACAATATTTACATCTATGTGTGGGTGAGTTGAGACTGTGCTTGGGGCAGTTGGAATAAGAGAGGCATTGATAGATTCCAGTAAGGCTGGCGGATATTGAAGACTAAGGATGGTGTAACTCGGGGAACGAGGACTGGGTTTGTGAAAAATGTCTAACATTTACTCAGCACTCGTGTGGACCGTGCTAAATGCTCCACAGATAACATCTTTTCATTTTACTTTCATAACCACCTGTCAAAGTAGACGCTAGCGTTCGTGACTCACTGACAGACGAGGAAACGGAGACACTGAGAGGTAAGGCACCTCCCAGCTAATCAGTCATAAAGCCAGGAACCTAACACAGGCCTCGGACTCCAGACCCTGCCTCCTCCTGTGTGGCCTGTGGACCAGCAGCACCAGGCACGTGTGCTAATCTGCACCTTAGCAAGGGTGACGGGTGCATGCATTCTAGTCCTGCTCAGGATTTACCACTGATATTGCTGCCCCGAGCGTGCATTCTCATTCTGAGCCTCCTGGGACCTGATGTTTACCTTCCTGAGGCTCAGTTGCTCATCAGTAAAATGAAGATGGGCTGAAGATCATCGCTGAGCATTCAAGGAACTTTACCAGCCGCTTTACAAAGGTCTCTAGAGGCTTTTTGAAGTTTGAGTAAACGACACTCCATAAGCGGTGGCAATAATTAAAAACTGATTTACAAAAAGTTCCTTTTGAATAATAATACTCAGTATGGGAAATTAGGGAAATGAAGAAAAGGTAAAGGAAACACAAAAATTCTCCCGTGAATCCACTATCCTGAGGTAACCCAAGAAACATTCAGTTGTGTTTCCTTTCCGTATTTTCTCTTCACATGTGTGTGTATGTATAAATATACTTTTTTTTTTTTTTTTTTTACCAAATAGGGATCATTCTATCTATATGTATTTGCATGCTGAATTTTTTCTCTTCATATTTACATGGTGGGCCTGTTTAAAATACTTTAAACCAGTGAATACACAAGCTGCTTTCCAGGACTCAGTCTCTGGATCAGAAAGTTCTTTCCATCTAGTTTTGATTCCTTCCACTGGAACTTAAGAATTAAGATTAAAACTGCCCTGTGAAGCTGAAGCTTCACCCTGTGCACTGTGCCCTGTGCACTGAAGCTGATTTCAGTGGTAGACCCATGTGTTGGAGAGAAAGCCTTGTTGGGGGGGTGAAGACAGATGAAGGAGACCGCCAGGGTTCAGTGGCTTTGGGGCCCTGCAGAGGACGCACATCCATGCTGGGACACAGAATAACAGGTGACATCCCAGCTGTGCAAACTCCTTCACAGTTGGAATTATCTGGTTTTGTTTTGCTTTTTTTTTTTTTTTAAGTCTCTGTACCCCGGTGCTCAGAACTATGCCTAGCACATAGTAGGTATCCAGTAAATCTGATGGATGAATGAATGGATCAATTAATGAGTTAACGAATGAATAAATGAATCAGCGGAGAAGATGGACGGCTGCCTAATGATATAAGTCGACTATCTCCTTTCACTCCCACCTTGGCCCCAAACATGTCCTCTCTATGCTTCAGGTTCTACCATGAGATTATTTCTTTACAGCAGTCTTCAGAGGGTGTATTTTTTTTTTTGCATTCATTCATTCATTCATTCATTCAGAGAGGGGGGAAGGGGCAGAGAGAGGAAGAGAGAGAATCTCAAGCAGGCTCTGCTTTGCCAGCACAGAGCACAGAGCAGGGCTCAAACTCACGAACCGTGGGATCATGACCTGAGCCAGAATCAAGAGTCAAACACTGAACAGCCTGAAGCCACCCAGGTGCCCCAGGGGATGTATTCGCTAAACAAGCATCCCTGGGAGGACTGCCTGTTTCATTTAACAGCCTTTGCAAATATGCTGACTCTGGGATTTTAGGAAAGAGTTTTCTTACAGTTTGCCACAGTCAGTAATATTCTAGGTAAATCAGCTGTCTGAGCTGATTTCTCTGTCCTTTCATATACTCAAATATCATGTCTTCATCAAGGCTCTTTTCTCAAGGAGATTTTGCCTTTACAAGCCCAAGGAATAGAGAGTAGAAGAGTCAATGGAATCTTCCCAGTGAAAGGTCTTTGGAGGTGACATTGTTTCCCTTGGCAAGAATGGTTGGGAATGAGCATGATTCTCACTACCCAGAGACTGCTCTTGGAAGGACTAGTGAAGAGCTAAATCGGACAGGGCAGAGGGCACACCTGACCAGAAGGGGGCTCAGTAAACATGGGCTTGCTCCAGGTCATGTGTTTACAGAGAACTCTTTTCCCAGTCAGCTCTTCTGTGGACAACCAAGAGGAAGCACGTCTCACCACCTTCACAGCTACCTTCCCAGTCAACTGTCCTCACCTCTCACCTGGATTCCTGCTGTGGCCTCCTAATTAGCCTCTCTGCTTCCACCTGTGACCTCTTAGCATTCTGCATCTACAAATCATAAATCAGATCAGGTCACTTCTCTGCTTCAAACCCTCCAATGGCTTTCCAGCTCTGATCAAAATCTAAATCAAAATAAATCTACAAGGTCCTATATGAGCTGACATTCCCAGTCACCTTTCTGATTTCATCCCGTGTTACTTTTCCCCTCGCTTCCTCTACTCTGGCCACACTGGCCTCCTCGCTGTTCCTTAAATGTACCCAGCACACTTCTGCCTCAGGGCCTTTGCTCTTGCTGTTCTCTCTGCCAGAACATAGCCACATGCTCCCACCTCCAGCCTCCCCGCCCTGCTCCCTGTCTAGCTGCTTGTCTTATTCCCTCTCTTCAGGTTTCTGCTTAAACGTCACCTTGGCCTCCCTTGACTGCATCTAAATTAGTTATACCCTCTCCCTGTGAAAAAAAAAAACAAACCCCAAAACCCTCTCCCACTTTGTACCTTCTAGCCCTGCCTTCATCGTCTTCACAGCGTCTCTCACCACAAGATGCTCTCTATATTTGTTTATTTGTCTCCTTCCCAACCAGAATAAAAGCTCCACAAGAACAAACATGCCTGTTTGGTTTCATTCACTGCTTGTTGTTGAGTGTCTAGAACGTTGGCTGGATCCTAAATTTTGTTTTTTAGTGACCATTGAGTGAATCTTAAAGAACAGCAATGGTATAATTTATTTTTCTTTTTTTACAGTTCCATTACTAGTTTTCCAATATAGTATCCCTCTCTATTATTTTTTATTACAGGGCTTTTCATTTCAAAGAAAACTCTAAACTCAGAATGACCAGGCAGTTGTAAATAGATTCTGAGGTGCAATAAAACATGTAATGATTTTTTTCATTTGCTCCACAAACAAGGCTGTGTAATTGCTGAGATCTGATTCTGCCTCGTGTGCCTCAAGTTTCTTGGCTTATTTTAAGGAGGGACAAATATCGTAAGTGAGTATACCGGAGAACATCTGGCATTGTTTTTCCAGGTTTCAACTGGACTTCGAGACAGGTTACAGGGTATAAAGATTAAATGCCAGAGTTCAGAACATTCGAAGGTTTGAGAGATGACTCTTCTCGACTTCAAAAAAGAATTGAAAATCCATTATTTCACGTAAAACTCAACATAAGAGATGTGCCGTGTTTCAGTTCAGCTTACTTAAAAAAAAAAAAAAAAAAGTGTAACTTCGATGACAATGCAACAAGTTTGGCCTGACAGTTTCTTTTACATCTTTATACTTATTAACTGCATAACTCAATTTCATGAATGGCATGTGTCAGGCTACATGACCAAGAAGAAGGAGGGAAGGTATTTCATGACCTGCAAGTGTGTTGATGGTTATGCCTCTGGAATGACACTTCATTACTTCAGTCAAGCCCCTACATCAATATTTGTCAAACTTCACTAAGCAGAAAAGAAACACCTTGGTGGGTGTGTGTGTGTGTGTGGGGGGGTGTCTGGATGGCTCAGTCGGTTGGCCCCTGACTTTTGATTTCAGCTCAGGTCTTGATCTCAGGGTCATGAGTTTAAGCCTTGTGTTGGGTTCCACACTGGACATGAAACCTACTTAAAAAAAAAAAAAAATCACCTGGAGAATCTTGTTAAAAGTCTGCAGGTTTCCAGGCCCCACCCCCAAAGATCCTGATTCATTACATTTGGGGAGAAGCTGAGAGTGGCCTTGTAAAGCCACTCTGGAAGCAGGTGAGTTAGCCTCCTCCTGAGGGACATTGCTAGACTGTAAACCACCTGCAGGCCAGAACCATCCCCATTTAAAGCCCACAAATGCTGCCATGACACAGCATCTCCTCAAAGACTGTGGCTTCAGACAGTTCTTAGAATGTTCTGGGAAGCAAGAAAGGAATCTCACCAGAAAGGAGGGCAGATAGGGGATCGAGGAGGAGCAAACACCCAAAGAAATTGCACTTTAAAAAACAAATTTTTTTTTTTTTAAATTTTTTTTTCAACGTTTATTTATTTTTGGGACAGAGAGAGACAGAGCATGAACGGGGGAAGGTCAGAGAGAGGGAGACACAGAATCGGAAACAGGCTCCAGGCTCTGAGCCATCAGCCCAGAGCCCGACGCGGGGCTCGAACTCACGGACCGCGAGATCGTGACCTGGCTGAAGTCGGACGCTTAACCGACTGCGCCACCCAGGCGCCCCAAAAACAAATTTTTTTTAATGTTTATTTATTGTTAAGAGACAGAGCGTGAACAGGGGAGGGGGAGAGAGACGGGGAGACACAGAATCGGAAGCACAGAGCCCAACACGGGGCTTGAACTCACAAACCGCCAGACCATGACCTGAGCCGAAGTCGGACACTTAACCAGCTGAGCCACCCAGGTGCCCCCCAAAGAAGTTGCACTTTAAATAGAGACTGACTGGGAAGAACCCAACATTTCACAAACTCTCCTGTTTTTGACGATCAGCTTTAAGAGATCATTCTTTTTACTCTTGTCAAGATAAGTTTTAGGATGATAAATTCATAATGACACCTCCTTTTAAAATTTGAGAATATCTTGGACTATCCAATCAATTATAATGGCCCCTCTGGACCCATTATGGTTTCTTATTGCTCATTTCTGGTATTAGAACAGTGATAGGAAGGTGAGCATAACTCCTCCATCAGAGAAGTCTGGTGGCTGATTTTATAGGATCTGGGGGAGCCCTGTAATGCCAACCTGTATACCCCGAGACACATTGTCTGTGAAAATTATTCTGTTAATAGCTGTGCTGGGGATTGTATAATGTTTATGTTGCCTCCCCCTCCCCCCCACCATTAATCCCACCCTTCATTTTCACTACTTAAAAACCTCACAAATGCATTTTTTAAGGTTTACTTTTATTTATTTTGAGAGGGAGATAGAGAGCAAGGAGGAGAGGGGCAGAGCAATTGGGAGACAGAATCCTAAGCAGGGCTCGAACTCATGAACTGTGATATCGTGACCTGAGCCGAAGTCAGGAGACGGATGCTTAACCCACTGAGGCACCCAGGCGCCCCGAAAACACCCACAAATGAATTTTTGTGTGCATAGACACTCATTATTAAAAACAAACCAACCAACTAAACAGAAGCGCATGAGTCAAAAGAGAAAGTTCCACACCCAAAGCAGCCACATTTCTAGGTCGGTGGATATCATTCCAGACCATTCTCTATGCATCCCAAAACATGTCCATGAGGGCAGGGAGGGGACTGGAGGTCCACTTTGCCTGCCAGAGCTCTTGCCAAACCATTCTACCTTCCTTCTCTCTCAAAGACCTAAATGACTTTGGAAGGTCTTGACAGCTCTCTCTACCCCTTGGCATCGCTCCATGCAGCCATTAACCAGCTGCCTTCTTGCTGCACTTTATTCATTGAGGATTTAATCTCCCCACTTACTGTCTTCCTCTCCATTTGAGGAGAGGTTCTCTTTCTTGCTACTGTCAGCACGCGCCTCAGGGGTCTTTCAGTACCCTGGCTCATCAGTGACTTGTCACCCCTCCCCGCCATCCACTCCCCTGCTTGCGGCTTTCAGCTGACAGCACCATCACTGCTCCGAAGGCTGATTCCAAACCCTCTGCTCTTGGACCAGTGTCTCACATCCTCTCCAACCTCTTCTCTCTCACGCCATGATTCCTTTCCCTCTGCAACTTCTGTCTCCTGCCTGAATATACTAAGCCCTTCCCCTCTGCCAGGTCTTTGCACTTATTTTTTCCCCTCTGCCCAAGAGGAGGTCCTCTAACTGAGCTGGGTCATCCGCATCTTTCAGTGTCTCTTAATGTCACCTCTTCAGGGCGCCCGGGTGACTCAGTGGGTTAAGCGTCCGACTCTTGATTTCAGCTCCAGTCATGATCTCACAGTTTGTGAGATAGAGCCCCACCTCAGGCTCTGCCCTGACAGCACAGAACCTGCTTGGGATTCTCTCTCTCTCTCTCTCTCTCTCTCTCTCTCTCTGTGTCTCTCTCTCTCTCCATCACATTGAAGATCTCCTGCCATTCCTTTCTGGCCTGCCAAGTTTCAGAAGAGAAATCAGTCACGAGTCTTATAGGTCTCCCTTTATATGTTAGAACACGTTTATCCCTCGCTGCTTTCAGAATTTTCTCTTTATCCTTGTGTTTTGCCAGTTTCACTATGATATGTCGTGCAGAAGATCGATTCAAGTTACGTCTGAAGGGAGTTCTCTGTGCCTCTTGGATTTCAATGCCTTTTTCCTTCCCCAGTTCAGGGAAGTTCTCAGCTATGATTTCTTCAAGTACACCTTCAGGACTCTCTCTCTCTCTCTCTCTCTCTCTGCTCCCGTTTACTCCATCTCTCTCATCTTCTGTCTCAAAATAAATAACTAAACATTTTAAAAAAATGTCACCTCTTCTGAGAAACCTCTTCCCCAATCACTCTTTCATCCCCCACTTTATTCTTTTATGGGGCTCATCACAATCTGAATTGTCTTGTTATGTATGTATGTATGTATGTATTTATTGTCTAGCATGCCCACTAGAAGGTTACCTTCCATGTGGAATCCCCAGCATCTATTCCAGGGCCCATCACATAGACATTGCTAAACACATTTGCCGAATGAATGAAAGAAATGCGGCCACACTAGACATATTTAGTTGTGACATTTTTGTTTTCTACTACATACATACAGTGTAGAAATCTTGCTGTGTCAGAACATATAGACTAGCCACTCAAAAAAGAATGTGACAGCATTGTGTCTACCATCGTGTCCGCTTAAACGCGCCTGTCTTGTAGGACATTCGGGTTTCTATTCTTTTGTTTTTTACTCCTGAAAAGACTGAGACCAGAAACTTTCTTCTACGTGTACCTCTGTGCATACACGCAAATATTTCTGCAGGTTGGATTACTTAAGGTAGAATTGCTAGGTCAGAGGCCAGGCGCATTTAAAATTTTCATAGGTATTGCCAAATTGCCTTCCAAAGAGAGCTTTGCCGCCCACATCATGTGAGTTCCTGCTTTTGCACATCTCCACCAAAAACGTATGTGACCAACCTTCTAAATTTGCCACTTTGGTAAACAAAAATATATCTCATTTAATTTGTCTTTCCTTAGTTAACGATGAAACTGAGCATTTCCATTTAGAGACCACTTGTAATTTTTCAATGAACGGCCCATTATTATCCTTTGTCTATTTTTGTATCAGGATGTTTGTTTTTTCATTTATTGGTTTATAGAATCTCCTTGCATATCACGGAAAATAAGCCTTTCATTACATGACTTTCAAATATTTTCTCCTTGTCTGTTATTGTTCTGCGAACTTTGACTCTCTGAGGAGACTCACAATACATAATTAAGGCTTTCTTCTGCTTCTTGTATCAATTTAGATTCTTTTCTCTCATGCTTGTGATTTTCCTCAAGCATCTGGCAATGTTTGGCATTTTGTTTATATTTGTAGATGGTGGCCTAGATTGGACAGGACGCTCCCCGTATCCCTGCCAGCCAGTGCACGTTCCGACAAGGTGAGTTCTCGCTCCAGTCATTGTGAGAGGGACAGGAGGTAGCACATGCAGCCAGGTGGCCTTTTCTTTCCAATGTCTCCTAGACATGGAGTTCCCTGTTCCTCATGGAAACAGAGCTTACCTGGGGCATTACCCAAGAAGCAGTGGGTCCTGTACCTTCTCGGGTAGTTTCCCGCAGGGAACCTTGCTTTTTACAACCAGGTTCCGACAGGCTTTCCTGAGGGGAAAACCAGAGTCAGCCTCTGACGAGCAAAGCCTAGTTTTTCTGCCTTTTAATAAATGATCAAGTTGATCACCCACTGCTCAGTCCTTGCCCTGGCTCTTGCTGCCTTCTTTTCTTGGGGATTTTCCATGATTCTTTTGGGAAATTTCACTTTTGGGGAAGACACTTTGTTTGGGTTATATAGGGTTGAGTCCTTCAGTTTTGTAGGATTTTGCGATTCACCTCATCTCAAGATTCCTCTCTGCTCTCACCTCTTGGTGGCACCCCATCCAGCTCCCAACACTGCACAAGGTTCATATGACTGTTACATGTCTTCCACCACTTAAGTGGGATTTAGGTAGGGGTGAGATATAAACACATGTTTAGTCAGCAATCATGAACCAAAAGCCCCTAAAGGATGTTGGACTTTGCAAATTTAACTGTTTTTCCTTAAAGTGGAATACAGAGTATTTAAAAGTACAATTACAGGGGCGCCTGGGTGGCTCAGTCCGTTAAGCTTCTGTCTCTTGGTTTCGGCTCAGGTCATAATCTCACAGTTCATGAGATGGAGCCCCACGTGGGGCTCTGTGATGACAGCCCAAAGCCTGCTTGGTATTCTCTCTCCCTCCCTCTCTCTCAGCCCCTCCCCTGCTCACGCTCTCTCTCAAAATAAATAAGTAAACTTTTTTTTTAAGTACAATTTTAGAGAAAAATAACCACAGTGAAGTTTTTCTAAGTTAAAAAAAAAAATCCACCTTCAGAATTGAAATGAAATTACGTAGTGGGAATTCCTTTTGACCATTTCCAAAACAGATGTCCCACCCAAACCCTTATCTACATTATAGTCTTCCCTGCCTTAGGAAGGGAAAGGGAAAGCCCCTAAAGGTGAAGGGGTTTGAAAGCCCCTAAAGGTGAAGACGCTCATGCTACCTGGATTAAAAATCACACTCCACAAATTGACACGGAACTCCCAAGGCATGATCTCCCTGAGGAGTAGAATGGCTGATAGAGAAAGAGTAGGCAGGCACCTCTCTACGACTCTACCAGATTCTTGGCTCCCTGAGAGGCAGGAACTCAATCACATGCATTTCTGTGTCCTCAGAATCTGCGTAGCGCCTGGCACCCAATAGGCACACAAAACGCCTCTCAAATCTGGCGGTTTAATTTATGCCCAAGTTGTAGATTTGTGAGCAAAAGAAATGTTGTGATAAGCCCCTGTGTTTTATGGTCATTTTTATGCAGTAATAGATAGCTAGCACAGACATATGGAGATTCCATCAGCTTAAGGATCACCCAGTTAGAAAGCAAAACTCACAGGGAAAAAGACAGGGAGGGGAGAGAGATTCCTGGCTCCAGAGGGAGGAATGTGGTGGGCTGGGCAGTCTGGGTCTGTGACAGCCAACCGGATGCATGAGGGTGCAAGGTGCAGGGGAAAGACTGGTAAGAGGAGGAAGTGCCCATTTTCGGCTCACAGACCCAAGGAAGCAGTGATCACTTCTCCTGAGCAGAGACATCTGCCTAGTCCTTTGTACCAGAATAACCAGTATTTATTAAGCTTTTTTGATGTGCTAGCCACTTGGTAGGCCTCCACATACCTGATCTCTAATCCTTCCAGCCACTCTAATAGTAGGTATGATTTTATCTTTTATTCTAGTTATGGGGAAATTGAGGCTGGGAGACTTTATAAGCAGGCTGCCAGAGGTCCTGGAAGTTGGAAGTGGCAAAGCCAGGATTCAAATGGGATTCGGTTTAATAATGAAACCTCTATTCATTGCTAACCAATGCCGGAACTCGATCCCACAGCCCCCTGGGATCATGACCTGAGCTGAAATCAAGAGTCGCTTAAATGACTGAACCACCCAGACTTCCCTCACAGAGCTCCTTTAAAAAAAAAAAAAAAAAAAAGATTGCAAATCATCTCATTAGCTTTTTACATTGATTACATGTTGAGATGATAATGTGGTTTAAAAATGTTAGTAAGATGAAGCTCACCTCTTCCCTTTTACTTTTTTTAAAACTTATTTTTATTTTATTTTTATTTTTTGAGAGGCAGAGAGAGCAAGCTGGGGAGGGGCAGAGAGAGAGAGAGAGGGAGATACAGGATCTGAAGCAGGCTCCAGGCTCCAAGCTGTTAGCACAGAGCCTGATGCGGGGCTCAAACTCACGAACTGTGAGATCATGACTTGAGCCTCAGTCGTACCGACCGAACCACCCAGGTGCCCCTTTTACTTTTTTAAAATTACGACTGCTAGAAATTTTATTATTACACATACGGTTTGCATTGCATTTCCACTGGGCAGTTCTGAGTTAGACCCTTAGTGTGAGAACATTAAGGGGTTAATGTTATTACTGAGACAGCTCAGCTTAGCATGTCCCATGTTTATAAGTCTACTATTTCTTTCTCTTCCTTGGGCTGGATACTTTTTCTATATGACCTCGTTTAATCCACACAATAGCCATTCAGCAATGTTGTGATTGTCAAAAAAGACTTCTTTCCCATATTTGCTGATATTCTTTCTTCTAGTCAGTCTCCCTGCTATGAGTGGTAAAAGCGATCTGTGAAAAGGGTGCATGGGCTTGTCTACAAGAACAATAAGGAGGGTCACCTGGCTGACTCAGTAGGTGGAGCATGCAACTCTAAATCTTGTGGTGGTGAGTTTGAGCCCCATGTTGGGGGTAGAGTTCACTAAATAAATACATGAATAGAATAGAATAGAATAGAATAGAATAGAATAGAATAGAATAGAATAGAATTAGAATAGAATACAAGAGCAATCAGGAGGGGCATCTGGTGGGCTCAGTCAGTAGAGCATGTGACTCTTGATCTTGGGGTCATGAATCTGAGCCCCACATTGGGGGTAGAGTTTACTAAAATTAACTAATTAATTAATTAAAATATAAGAGTGCTAAGGAAAGGGGAGCTGAGAAGACAGTTCCAGGCTTGAGAGGCAGGGAGTGGAGACTAGGGTGCTGGAAGGAAAGGAAAGTGTCTAGGTGCTGGGCCCTGAGGACAAAGTAAAGGAGACAAGGCCTCTTTGCAGGAGGAAGGCCTGGGTGCCTTTCCCCTAGAGGTTATCCTGAAGAGGGTCGGGGTCAGGACCTCCCAGGCAGCACGTGGGCTCTGAGAGGGCTGATGCCCCATGCAGACCTGGGTCCTTCCCGCAAATCCAGATGAGCCCCCGTGAAAAAGAGATGAAGCCAATGTCTGTTCACATCAGGCTCCTGGCTGCCACAAGAGTCCAGGTAATGGTCCGTGGGTTCCGGATGAGGGCTACGGTAGATATTAACATAAAACAGACATGTTTACATAAAATTGTTCTTCCCAGAATCTGAGGTTGTAATGTTCAGAAAACCCTGAACGCCATCATTCCTCCTACTTTGCAGCCTTACAAAATTGAATTCTTTTTGTTGTGTGAGCATAGAGGATGTTCCTCGGTTTGTATGTTCAAGATACTGATTCTAATTGTCTGTCACCGGGAGAACAAAGTGGACTTTTCTGGAATGAATCATGCTCTGCAGAGAGGAATCACATGCTTTCCTTGGGAAATATGCAACCTCACACTCAGTCCCAGAGGGACAAAGGATAATGGTTTCATGTTGTCTGGCTACTTACTCCCTAGTGGTTCCGAAACATGGGTTTTCCTTTGAAAGGAAAGATGCCTTGTCCTTTCTAAAAGGACATCACACGGCTCTCTGTGGCACGGTTCAGCCCTGGCATCCACCACAAAGACATTTGTGTGTCCTTTGGGGCTTTGTGCCAGGCGTGCAGACTGCCCAAACTTTCTGCCCATCTGCCGCGCGGAGGGCAAAGCCCCGGCTTCTGCCGGCCTAAGGCAACAGAACGCTGTTCACGAACAAAGACAAGCCATTGCGCCTGTCTCAAGCAGCCAGTGCGCTGCCTAGGCGTGCGCCTCAGGTCACCAAACGCCCTCTGACTGCCTGACTCCGGGCATTCCGGTACAGTAGAATGAGGTTAAACCCATGTGAGGTCTGACCAGCAGGACCTGGGGCCGATAAGGAGTGCCTTCTTTGCTGGGGTGGCCGGGACATGGTAGCAAATCCGTGGCCTGAGCCGTGGGGCCTTTGTAATGGTGCCTGAGAAAGCTACCTCCTCCCTGCACCCCTTTGATCCCCACTGGCCCAAAGCTGACGATCCCCGTGGGCATCCCCAAGCTCCGTCCGCGGGCGGTTCATCTAAAAGTGACGAGAGTTGGCTCTGGTGAGACTTGCATTTCCAATCTTGGCTCTGTTAGTTACTACGCCACGTAGCCTCTGGCAAGTTGCTCAAACTTTCTTCTCTTTCTGCCCCCACAGAAGCCTACCCTCAGGGGAAGAGTCAGGGCAGTTAGGGCTTCGGAGAGGTACAGGGACAGGCCTGAGAAAGGGGAGGGCAGGCAGCTTTCTTGGTCCATTCAGGCTGCTATCACAGGATACCATTTTTCTCGGTGGCTTATACACAACAGAAACTTATTTTTCACAGTTTCTGGAGGCTGAAAAGTCTAAGATCAAGGTGCCTGAAGATTCAGTGTCTGGTGAGAGCCTGCTTTTGGCTCATAGATGGCTGGCTGTCTTCTCACTGTGGACTCACATGGCAGAAGGGGTGAAGAAGTTCTTTGGGGCTTTTTTTTTTTTTTAAACTGAGACATAAATGGTATATAACGTTCTGTTACTTTTAGCTGTAGAGCATGATTTTTTTTTTTTTAAGAGAGGAAGAATGCGAGTGGGAGAGAGGGGTAGAGGGGAGAGACAGAATCTTAAGGAGGCTCCACGGTCAGTGCAGAGCCAAGTAAGGGGCTCTATCCCATGACCCTGGGATCAGGACCTGAGCCCAAATCAAGAGTTGGACACTTAACCAACTGAGCCATGCAGGCGTCCCTGTAAAGATTTGATAAATATTGCAAAAATGATTACCACAATCATTTTAGTTAACATGCATCACCATACACAGTAACAATTTTTTTTTCTTGTGGTGAGAACTTTTAAGTCTACTCTGTTAGCAACTCTTAAATATACAACACAGTATTGTTGACTATATTGTTAACCGTGCCGCACACTACATGCCTAGGACTGATTTCTCTTATCCCTGGACGTTTGTATCTATGTCCTCTTTTATACGGACACTGATCCCATTCATGAGGGCTTCATCCTCATGACCTAATGCCTCCAAAGGCCCCACCTCAAAATATCATCACATTGGGCATGAGGTTTCAACATATAAATTTGGGGGGAAGGGGCACCAATATTTAGTCTGTGGCAGCAGCCAATAAAGGTGCATTAATATTACGTTTTTAATGTTTATTTATGTTTCAGAGAGCGCGAGCAGGGGAGGTACAGAGAGAGAGGGTGACTTAGGATCTGAAGCGGGCTCTGCACTGACAGCAGAGAGCCCAATGCAGGGCTCGAACCCACGAGCTGTGCACTCATGACCTGAGCCGAAGTCAGTGCTCCGCTGACTGAGCCACCCAGGTGCCCCTAAAGGTGCATTATTAAGCCAGCTACCACAGTGGGCAACTGAAGCTCCAACCTGCAGGGAAAGTCCAGAAAGCGGTATAGTGCACACAGCTCAAAATCATCCTGGCCAAGAGGCGGAGGGAGCTGCGTTATTTATAACCCACACATGTCAGGCACATGTTAAGAGCCTCCCAAGGGGGCAGTTAATTCTCAGGTGTCTCTGGCCCGTCATGTCGACGGGCAAAGTAGATTTTTGCACCCAAAGGCTCACAAAGATATGAAGAGACTGGCCTTTGGGGGCCAGTCTGGGGTGCACCAAAATGTTCAGGGGATATGGGCGGCGCAACGGCAGTATTTGCTGCACCCTCTGAGCACCGTGTTTTATTTTGAAAAGTGAGTGTAATCATAGCTTTTATCTTGAAAGGATGGATGACATAAAATGCTGGGCCGCTAGTAGAGCGAGCATCCTGTAGCAGCACTTGTGAAATGTTGGCCGTTTTTATTGGGGCCACTCAGCTTAGCAGTTTTCGCCCTAGGATTCTGTTTACAGTTCTATCATTTCTTTTATTTCCTTGGGAGTCCCCGAGGCTTTGTACCTCAGCACAAATACGCAGGTCTAAAGGGAAGAACCTTGCACCTTGTTTTTATTTGTCCCCAAGTGGAAAGATATCACTGTCACCTTGCTGAATTGAGATGCAGCAAGTCAAAAATCCAGGTAGTGACCAGCAAGCGGTGGCTTCTGCCTGACAGCCTTCTGCCTGCCCAGGGTTCGAGATGGGGGAGGTGCTGCTAACAGGCCAGTGGGAACAGCCCACATACTGGGAAATCAAAGGGTGGAAAAGCTTCCTTGCTTCCCAACAACAGACCGTGTCATTGGTTTGGCCTTAGAGAACCCACACAGGGGTTTGGCCAGGGAAAGGGGAGAAGCAGGGTAGAGGTGGGCTTTACTTTGCTCTGTGTATCACTGTTGTCTTTCTTTCTTTCTTTCTTTCTTTCTTTCTTTCTTTCTTTCTTTCTTTTTTTTCTTTCTTTCTTTTAAATGTTTCTTAATTTTGAGAGAGAGCAAGCAGGGGAGGGGCAGAGAGTGGGGGATAGAGGATCAGAAGTGGACTCTTCGCTGACAGCAGCTAGCCATATATGGGCTTGAACTCATGAACCACGAGATCATGACCAGAGGCGAAGTTGAACACTCAACTGACTGAGCCACCCAAGTGCCCCGGTATCACTAGTTTCTTCACAGCACAGTTACAAAACCTTGGCTTAAATATCAACTGTGTGTATGTATTTTATATATATATATATATATACATACATATATATATGTATATGTATGTGTATATATATATACATATATATGTATATGTATGTATATATATATACATATATATGTATATGTATGTATATATATGTGTGTGTATATATATGTATATATGTGTGTGTATACATGTATGCATGTATATATGTACACACACACATATATACATATATATACACACATATATACATATATATTTATAATTTACATATATATAAATTTCACCATATAAAAGGGAACTCAACACGCCTTAAAATTTCATACACACAATTATTTATATATAATTATTTCTGCATCGGATTTTGCTTTTACTGTGCTATATTCTACCTTCTTTAGAGTGAACATGTATGACTTAAATAGTATAAAATAATAACTGTTTTTAAAACTACATCACAGCAGGCAGATCTAGAAATGTAACCAGACCTAAGAGAAGGCGGGCTGAGAGCAAATACGCTTTATTTCTTTTTTAATTTGCAAAGCAATGACCTAAAACACCCATTGACCACCCTTCTCAGGCTGCCTACTCATGTGTTTTTGTCAGGTACATGGTGGCCTGTCTTTTCTAGAAAAGGGCACTGAAAACATGATTGGGTCAGTGCACTTATTCCAAGCTGCTGTGAACCTTGAGAAACTGAGCCTACATTCTGTTGGGTAATTAAAAAATTTTTTCTCGTAGTAAAATAGGTAGTTTTAATAGTGAAATCAATCTGAAATTATGAAAATCAAATAAATAATGGATGGAAATTATCCTTTCAAATATTCGAGCCATAAGCATGTTATTCTTTAACTGTATATTTTATCATTGTTCTAGCACTCAAAATTAATAAAGTGACAGTGTGATAAATACTTGGAAGCTACCCAAGAAGTATATTTTTGTCCGTGTGTCTTTTTTCCCCCCTCTTTTTGACAATTCACACTGGGGACAATAAAGATTAGTCACATAAGGGAAAGCGAATGAGTGGAAACAAGTAAGTTCACAGTCACATAGCACAGTTTAACGATGCCTCCAGGATGGGTACTTACTTGTCATTACTCTCCCAGTTTCTTTTTTAAAAAAAAAAGTATTTAAAACATTGATTGATTGACTGAGAGAGAGAGAGAGACAGAGTGTGAGCGGGGGATGGGCAGAGAGAGAAGGAGACACACAGAATTCGCAGCAGGCTCCAGGCTCTGAGCTGTCAGCACAGAGCCCAATTCGGGGTTGGAACCCACGAACCTCGAGATCATGGTATGAGCCGAAATCAGACGCTTAACCAACTGAGCCACCCAGGCACCCTCTCTCAGTTCCTTTTAATTCGAGTTTTATTCCGACAATCCAAAGAATCAGTCCATTAAAAATATTCAACTAAAGAAAAAGCAATTATTATTTTATTCCTCTCTCTTTTAAGTTTGTTTGAGAGAGAGAGAACACGCACACACATGTGAGGGAGGGGCAGAGGTAGAGGGAGAGAGAGAATCCGAAGCAGGGTCTCCCATTGTCAGTGCAGAGCTGGACTCGGGGCTCGAACTCATAGACTGTGAGATCATGGCCTGAGCCGAAACCAAGAGTTGGACGCTTAACCGACTGAGCCACCCAGGTGCCGCACAATTATCATTTTAAAAGCACAAAATATTGAAACAGATTTTCTAACAAAAACCTGTGCATTAGCCTGTATATCATTTTAGTTCTCTGCAGTTGAATATTCTACATTCATTAGCTCTACTGTTTGTAAGAGTTTAACAACTGCTTGGTTTCCATAGTCAAAATGATCATATTCTATCCTGGATTCTCATATCGCTCTCTCTTGCATCCAGCTTACAAAACTGATGAAAGAAGTAGCGAATATAATGGACAGGATCAGCATTCCAGAATTTGGGGACTTTGAAACCTGTCACCCCCAAAAAGCAATGAGCTCTTTGGGGAAAAAGTACCATAAATTATATATATGTATATATATATATATACATATATATATGATACCATAAGTTATATATATAATATATATATATTAATGTATTAAAAATATATATATATCCATCCTCCCTGGACTAAGTAGAGATTGGATGAATGGGTGACAAAAATAGCAACGGGCACCAAAAAATGATTTTATGAATTAGTTTTGCTAGACCTTAAAAACAGCATATGCTATTATTAAATACAAAGAGAAAAATGGTAGTTTAACAGTGGAGAAACCTGGCAGACGCTGCCTGAACCAGGTGATTAATGTGGACATCATCAGTAATGGGACAAATTGATACGATGCATCTGGAAGGACAGCATCACTCGTGGGCTACTCCTGCCAGAAATGCATAACCTGAATCACGAGGAAACATCAGACACATCCAAACTGAGAGACAGTCTAAAAAACAGCAGGCCTATACTCTTCGAAAATGGCAATGTCAGGAAAGACCAAAAAGAAAAGAAAAAAGAAAAGAAAAGAAAAAGGAAAAGAAATTTAAATTTTTTTCAACGTTTTTTATTTATTTTTGGGACAGAGAGAGACAGAGCATGAACGGGGGAGGGGCAGAGAGAGAGGGAGACACAGAATCGGAAACAGGCTCCAGGCTCCGAGCCATCAGCCCAGAGCCCGACGCGGGGCTCGAACTCCCGGACCGCGAGATCGTGACCTGGCTGAAGTCGGACGCTTAACCGACTGCGCCACCCAGGCGCCCCAAGGAAAAGAAATTTAAAGGCTGAAAGACGGTTCCAGATTAAAGGAGAATAAAGGGACTTAACAACTAAATGCATTGCACAATCCTAGATCTTCAATTGAGAGGAAAATTGCTGTAAATGACATTGTTGGCAAATTGGCAAAAATTGAATGTGGACTGTAGCTTAGATAATAGTATTGCATTAACGTTAAATTTCCTCCATTTGATAATTTTACCAGAGTTATGTAAGATGTCTTTGTTCTGAGGGGACACATGCTGAGATATTTGGTTGGCATAAATGGTTCAGAAAAAGAAGTGTATAGATGTATTTAAATATAGATTTCCATAAGCCTTAGTGCAATTTTTAAGAATTGAGGTAAAATTCACGTAACACAACATTAACCATTTAAAAGTGTACAATGCAGTGACATGTAGTACATTCACAATGTTGTGCAACTCCTACCTCCATCTAGCTCCAAAACATTTTCATCATCTCAAAAGAAAACCTCATACCCATTAAGCATTGCATCTCATTTCCATTCTCCCCTGAGTCCCTGGCAAGTACCAATTTTCTTTCTGTATCTACAGATTTACCTATTGTGAATATTTCATGTAAATGGAATCATATGCCACGTGACTTAAAAACATTTTTTTTTTGTTTTGAGAGAGAGAGAGCGCATGGGGGAGGGGCAGAGAGAGAGATGGGGACAGAAGGTCCAAGAGGGGCTCTGTGCTGACAGAAGACAGCTCGACACGGGGTTGGAACTCACAAATTGTGCGATCATGACCAGAGCTAAAGTCAGACACTTAACTGACTGAGCTCCCAGGCACCCCTTAAAAAAAATTTAAAAAAATTTTTTTTAAATATTTATTTATTTTTGAGAGAGACAGAGCATGAGTGGGGGAGGGGCAGAGAGAGAGGGAAACACAGAATCTGAAGCAGGCTCCAGGCTCTGAGCTGTGAGCACAGAGCCTGATGAGGGGCTCAAATCCATGAACCATGAGATCAGGATCTGAGCTGAAGTCAGACGCTCAACCAGGGAGCCACCCAGGCAACCCTACCATGTGGTCTTTAATGTTTGGCTTCTTTTACTTAGCATAGTGTTTTTGAAGTTCATCCACATTGTCGCATGTATCAAAACTTCGTTCTATTTTATGTCTGAATAATATTCCAGTATATGTATATACCACACTTTGTTTATCCACGTATCCATTGGTGGATGTTTGGATTGTTTCCCCCTTTTGGCTCTTGTGAATTCTTCAGTTCTTCTGGGCACGTACCTAGGAGTGGAATTGCTAGGTCATATGGTAAATTCACGTCTAACTTTTTAAGAAACTGCCAAATTGATTTTCAAAGTGTCTGCATTATTTTACTGTTTATATTGTTCTTACAACTCTCCTCAAAGCTTGAAACTATTTCAAAGGAAAAAGCTTAAAAAGAGAGAGAGAGAGAGAGAGAGAGAGAGAGAGAGAGAGAGTGTGTGTGTGTGTGTGTGTGTGTGTGTGTGTAGCCAGGCAGAAGGGAAAGGAAACATAAAATCACAAAAGTGGGGGAGTGGTGACAGATTCATCCAACCAGGCAGATCTGCCTGTGGACTGGTTCAGGTGATAGGCAGGAGCTACTTGAGGGGAGATGCCAGTGTGGAAATTTCTTTAAGGGATGACACAGTTTAAAAGTGCATCCAAAGCACTTCCAGGGCCAGAAACCCAGCCATAGGCAGGTGGAGAAAACCACACTGTGCCCAGACTTTCTCTCCTCCTTCGGGGCGTCATTAGCAGCTCTATGTGGGCACAATGGCTTTGAATGCATGAGTGAGCATGCTCTTGGAACTTGGCTTTTGTAAATGGTCATCCATGGGAAACCCTTACAGAAATGTGCCTGACTACCATGTTACTGGGACCCTCATAAGTAAAAAGAGGATATGACCCATCTCATATGATTGTTCTGATGGTGAAAGAACACAAATGTGGCAAAAGTCTACCAAAGACTGTAAAGCACAGACAGACCTTGAGGATCATAACTAAGGCCTCTAAATTCAGTTCACATCAGCCTTGTTGGTTACTCCCGCTGCTCAGAGCTGGCTCTCCAACCGGCCACTCAGGGCCCCCCTGGGAGACTGTGAGAAATGCAGACTGTCCAGCCCAAGCACTGGCTGGACCAGAGTCTTGCATTTCAACAAGATCCCCAGGTATATGGCATGCCCATTAAAGTGTGTGTGTGTGTGTGTGTGTGTGTGTGTGTGTGTGTGTGTGTTTATTTTGAGCCAGAGATACAGACAGAGGATGTGTGTGCATGCATGCACAGGGGAGGGGCAGAGAGAGGGAGAGAGAATCCCAAGCGGGCCCCACGCTGTCTGCGCGGAGCCCGACGCAGCAGTGAGATGATGACCCGAGCTGAAACCAAGAGTTGGATGCTTAATTCACTGAGCCACCTTGGCGTGCCTGGCATGACCATTGAAGTGTAAGAAGAGCTGCTTTAATGCACTCTCCTAAACTTTTCTAATTTTTTAAAAATGTTTTTAAAGTTTATTTATTTTTAAGAGAGACAGAGAGACGGAGCGTGAGTGGGGGAGGGGCAGAGAGAGAGGGAGACACAGAATCCGAAGCAGGTTCCAGGCTCTGAACTGTCAGCACAGAGCCCGACATGGGGCTTGAACTCACGAACCGTGGGATCATGACTTGAGCTGAAGTTGGATGCTTAACCGACTGAGCCACCCAGGTGCCCCTAAACTTTTCTAATTTGAACAACCATCTGTGGCTGGTTATTAAAGAATCCACTTTCCCCTGCCCCCCCCCCCCCCAGTAAAGATTAATTCAGTGAGTCTAGGGTGAGACCCTGGAATGTGAATTTTTAACAAGCCTCCGGGTGAGTCTCCTGGTCAGATAACTGTCGAATGCAATACTTTAAAGGCACAGTTTTACAGACAAAGGGGGAACTGGATCCGCTGGAGAGAGACAGAGATTGTAAGCATCTTTTAGGAGGACTGAGTATCAGCTCAAGGAATTCCGAAACACCTGGGGGCTTCAGGAAGGACTGTCAGCCTCAGGGTCTGACACTTTCTCTAAAGCGAAGCTAAAGCTTTCCTGAGACTCTGCCGCCCGCTGAACACGACGTTCTTCTACTTTAATCCTAATGCTAGAAAGGACCATACTAATCTCTATGGCTGGGGAAAGGAAACTGAGGCTCTGAGAGGGTAAATAGTGGCCGAGTGGCCCTCAGCTAGGAACTGGTTTTAGGACTGGAATTCAGGCCAGTTTCTTCGGGCCTGCCACGATGCCACGAGGCCTGGACCCTTCGTGTATATACCTAATCCAGCCTGAGCCTGCCGAGACCTCTCCCACCTGGCTCCCTTCCACCCTTCCTTCTCTTCTGCCTCTGCCACTGGGGACGGGGAAGCAGAGAACATTCCTGCTCTGCTGGGCTGGAGGGCTTGGTCTGGCTCCCTGTCCCGGCTATCTCCCTTTCCTGAACTTGAGTTTCCTTCACTGCAAAATGGGAATGATTTTAGGGCAGTCTTAAAGGAAAGGATGTGCTGTGAGGATGAAAGAAAAGACTGTGAGGGTTCAAGTATAAAGCACAATAAATTTCCTGGCACATAGTACGCGCTCACTTGGTGGTAGCTATTTCTGTTATTATTTTATTGTAGGGGCAGAAGTAAAAAAAAAAAAAAAAAAAAATTTAAAGATGAGAACTAAGCAGCTATTAGCCTGTGGTACTGACTTGTTTAGAGTAGGCGTCATCCCTCAAAGAGAAACTTGCCCGTAATTTTGATATGTCTGTCGTCAGGCAGTTTTGGTTTGCAAGATGTATTCGTTTCCTGTAGCTTCTGTTACAAATTGCCACAAACCTGGTGACTTAAAACAACAGGAATTAATTGACTCACAGCTCTAGAAGCCCGAAGTCCACAACTGAAGTGGGGGCGGGCCTGTGCTCCCCGCAGAGGCTCAGGGGGAACATCCTTCCTTGACTCTTCCAGCTTCTGGTGGCTCCGGGCGTTCCTTGACGCAAGGCCGCATAATTGCAATCTCTGCCACCATCCTCCTCCTCCTATGCCTTCCTCCCCATGTCTCTCTGTGTCTTCTCCTCTTCTGTCTCTTAGAAGGATGCTTGTCATTGGATGTAGCCCCCCGGCCCCCCCCCCCCCGATAATCTAAGATGATATCATCTTAAGATCCTTAACTACATCTGCAAAGACCCTTTTCCAAACGAGGTCCTATTCACAGGTTCCAGGGGTCAAGATGTGCACATGTCTTCTTCCGGAGCCACACAGTTCAGCCCACTACACAAGGCATAGAGTGCCTCTCATTTCTTCTGTCCCGGGAGAAAAGTCCTCTGTGGTAAGGAGACATGTGGACAGGAAAGGGAACCAGAGGACAGGTCAGCTCCGTGGTTCTTGTTCAAGGTGCCCCTGCTTTTCACGGTCTCCCTTCTCCCAACTTCACGCCCTCACGATCCCATTACCACGGCCTAGGTCCTTCCAGGTTTCCCAATCAAATTTCCAAGTAATGAAAGGTTGTTGGCCAGCCTGGGCGCAGGCTGATCTCAGGTTAGGTGTCTTTCTCCGGTTCAGTCACTGGAGATCCTGAGGCGGTGGGGAAGGGGCACAGCACAGCCACATGAGTCAGAACACAGCCTCCCACGTCTACTCCTTCGGTCCTCTCCAATGGATCTAGTGGAACAACAGCTTCTCTTAGAAGGAGGATATTTGAGCAGGCATCTCTTGTGCGAGCCCTTGGAGAAGAATGTGGTGGAATCTCAGGTGCCATGCTGTACCTGAGATTCTGCTCCATTTATCGAAGTGTCCTGCTCCTTTTTATAAGGCAGCCACATTTCTGGGGAGACATACAGCAGGAATCCTGGGGTTGTGTTATAAGGGAGGCTCTGGTGATGATATAATCATAATAGCAGTCCCATTCATTGGGCACCACTTGCATTTCTCATTAATCTTTGTAACAACGAGGCAAGGAGTCCTTAGCTCTGCCAGCCTGCCATGGAGGAGGAAATCAAGGCTGATAGCAGCTAAATTACTCGCCCAAGGTCACCTGGCTTCTAAGTACAGCACCAGAATGAGTCCACAGCCTTCTTTACTGCAATTTCTCCGTAATGGCTGTTTTCATTAATGCCACACATTAGTCACTCCCTTTGGAAATCAGGTTGGAATTAATTTAAAGCCAAGGACACCATATTAGAAAAGAGAGCAGCTCTGATTCGGAATGAGAATAAATGTAAGGAAGGAGAGGTGGATGTGTGAATATAATAAGTGCTGGGGAATGTTGCCCACTCCAGCAAAAATATCTCATGTTCATTCAATCATTTTTTTTTCTCTCTTCGGGTATTATCACTGAGGGCTTGTTGCCTATACAACATATGAAGGACATTCATTAATGTTATTTATCTTCCCCAACTGAGGATTAACTGTGGGGGGCTCCAGCAGGGAGTGGGAAAGACCCCCAGGGAGTTATGGGATCCCTGTAAATAACGGGAAATGCAATTACACAGCTTCAGAGCCAGGAAGGGGAAGGAGAATCCCTGTGCTAGGGGAGCAGTGAACCACCAACCTCCTTTTCCCCAGGAGATGAGAAAGTGATGAGCTGGCTGCCAGGAACTGGGGCTGAAGGAGCCGCTTTGAGTTTTTACAGAAGAGCCTGCCTTGGGCTCATTCCCATTTCCCAGGTTTGGCTCAACACCATGATTCACGGCACCTGGGCCTTCCAGAAACGGCCGCTCTGGGAACCTTCTCTTTTCCCAGTTCTTGCTTTTCAAGGAAAAAAATTAATTTTGAAAATAACGAGATAATCTTTAAATGAAGTGTATTTCCAGTGGGCAACCCCGGCTCCATCCAGAAGGCTCAGGACCACGCAGCCTGGCTTCTGTATCATTATCTTCTTTGGGTCTGCACTATTTTTTTTTTCTTTTCTCTTTCTTTCTTCCTTTTTTTTTTGCATGCTTCAAATGCACCTTTGCGGAAGGAGATTCTAACTCCACCCGCCCAACTCTGGGACGTCATTAAGACCTCCATGGGCCTGCTGGGCGCTGTTGGCTGGGTGTGCTAAAAATAACCGGGTAGGTTAAAAAAAAAATGTTGAAGCAGATTTAGGGGCTCTTGTGGAAAATGAAACACAGAAGCTGGGCCCTGGGCGGTTCTATTTAAAGACGATCACCATCTCATCCCTTCCCGTGGATTTCCATGTGGAGACTTTATTCCCCTACTGAGCCAGCTGAGGGCGGGGGTGGGGTCTCATCTGGATCAGGACCCACTCCTCCCCCGACCCCCTGCGCCGCCGCTGCGGCAGCTGCCCGGAGAGAAAGGAGCTCACGGGTCCGACCCGCAGCTCGGTTCTTTAGCACCACGATTGTCCCTTTGAATTGAGGAAAGCGAAAATAAAGTTTTCAAGGCCAATTTCACAATTTTATCTTCTGTGAAAAGCAAAATCAACGAGGCTATGAAAACTTACAAGCAGTTAAAACACTTTTATGTCCTCCTCCCCTTAGAGAGGGAGAGAGGAAATCAGACTGCTTTGTTCAAAGCAACGGCCAACATAAGCCTTTTCTTCTTTCTTTCTTTTCCTTTTTTTTTTTTTTTAAACACATCTGGTCTCAATCTTTATACACCAGTGGACAAAAGCAATTAGACAGCTCTGCTTTCCATGTCATAATAATGAAAGTCATATATTTTCCATGGCTGTCTCATTTGGTTACCCAGCTCTGCAGAAAGAGCTTAAATGGAATTTAAAATGCAGGTCTTTGCTTGACAGTACTATTAGTGACCTGAGGGATAAGTGCTTCAGCTCTTCCAGAACCAGGAGAAGAGAAGGGGTAGGTATTACAGGTGTGTGTTAATATACGCCCCCCCGCCCCCCCGTCTTTCTAACACGCCCTGGGTGGGGTGGGGACGCACGATTAGAACTGGTTCAGATACAGCAAGTTCTGTTGACCAGTCTGGTAAAGTTGCTTTCATGTAAACGATGAAGCTCTGACTTTCTCCCTGTGGTGGTCAGGATTCTTTTGGTCACAAGGGACAGAACTCAACACAACTGAGCCCAAGCAAAAAGGAGAACTGGTTCCTGTAAGTGGGAAATGTGCTTGGGGGGGGGGGGGGTGATTCAGGTCACACGACAGATTCCAAAGCTTCAAACAATGTCATCCTCTTGTCCTCTCCTTCTCCCTCTCCCAAGATTGACAACCCCAGGGAAAGTGTTGCCTTCATAACTAATAGTTGCAGCAATAATTTCAAAGTGAATTCTCACTGAATAAGGTGCTCATCCTTAAACTGATTATGGCTTGAGTCACTGGTCCACCTGAAGACGCGAGTGGGGTCAGCTCCACGAAACACAGGGCTCAGATTAGGTCAGGATTGGCTCCACAAAAGAAAATTGCGTTTTAGCTTCAGAAAAAGGGGCAATGGGTGCAGAAAGAGGTAGTTCGCCCATATGGGACCTTTGTGAGTTGGACACAGGCATCCCCTCCTGGCTGATGCAGCCTTGTGTGCCCACTGCTTGGGGAGTGGATGGCACCTACCTTCCAGCCTCTGTGGGGCAAAAGTAGCCCCACACTCAAGACACACGGTTGAGCGAGTAGAGCTAAAGTTGGATATTAGCCCGCTCTCCCCCTTGGCACGATGCTCTTATGCAGCGTGACACCTGAACAACTGTAAGTAAGTGGCACTCGTGGTGGGCGAAACCGGCAGATGTCCCGGACACCCACCCCAAATCATCTTAAAAGAGACCCATCGTCCCAAGTTTTCTTGCCTGATATGCTTAAGCTAAGGCTTCCGAACAAGGGCATATGCATTAGCTGTTTTACAAGTTAATGTTTATTCACATGGTTTGTGTGATGTTTCCTCGTAGAGGGTGTGTGGGAGCGGAAGAGTCCAGACGTGGTTTGATGACCAACTCTGTCCTTTACCATCTGGGCAGACTTACTCTAGTCCTGACGCTTTTTTGGGTCTCAGCTTCCTCATGTGTAGGACAAGAGGACCCTCCCCAGTGGCCTGCCCTCCCACCAGAAGTCTAGACTGGGAAGACACTCTGGTGTCTGGGGGGATCTTTGCTTTCCTCCCAGTCTTCCACTGCCTTTGTCAACAAATACAGTTCTTCCTTCCCCCTCCCCTCAGCAGGTCTCCTCGGCTGTGTGAAATTGGTGGTTTTACTGCCTCGTCAGAGCCATCACCTCCGGGGTATGCTCAGATTGTAATTTCCTTCCCCTGCAGCACTGGTGACCCACAAACCCCTTCTATGCCTGCTAGGCAAATTAGCACCCACTCACTGACCTGAGCCCCTGCAGAAGCCGGCTGGAAGAACCAAAAGCAAAGCCCAGCAGTGGGACTTCTATCCCAAGGGGTGGGTTGCTCACAGCTTGAGCAGAAGGAGGACCATTAAACGGAGGTATCTGTAGGGGAGAAACGACCCTGGATTGTAAATCCTACCTGGGGGTACTGAGAACTGACTGGTGTGTGTAGATTCTTTCTCATGCCTATTTGCATTTGCCAACAGCAAATTCTGGTGCCCAGCACAGAACCCCACGCATACCTTGATACCTCTGTTATCGAAGAGAAACCAAACGTCCTTTTAGGTCCTTGTGCCTGGTACCAAACCCCCCTCTCCCCCCAGGCCGAGGAAAGCTAGGGCAGAGTGACCAAGGTTAGCCTTTGCCACAGCTGCTGGTAGGGGGGAGGGGGTTGGCAATGTCCTTTGGGATGAGTTGGTCTGCTTCTATTTTGCGACTCAGAGGCAAATTGGTCTTCCAAGGCATATAGATTAGGCTCGTTGGTCTGTGTAGGGTTAGGCAATGCCAATGGATGCCACTGGGTGCCAGTAGTGAAGTATTTTGGGGCCCAAACTACCAGGAACACACAAAAGGAATGCTTTCTGGTAATATCTCCTCTATCATTCAAAGCCTTCCAGAGTCCAGAGCATACACAGGAAACATAATAATAATGATGTCTATATTCACGGAGCACCATTCAGTCCTCAAAGCAGGATAGTCTAGCAGTTAAGAGCTTGAACTACTGGACCCAAATCTTCAGTCCTTTAATAACTAAGGAAGCTTCAGTAAATCACTTAACCTCCTGGAGCCTGGGTTTGCTTATCTGTAAAATGCAAGATAATAATGTCCTCTACCTTCACAAGTTTGGGGAGAGTTCATGGTAATAATAGACGTTAAGCTCTTAGCACATGGTCAGACATAGAATAAACATGTTGAAGACATGTTGTGACTGCTATTTTTATCTGTGAACTCATTGACTGTAAGAACAACCCTTTGTGAAGTTGATGAGGCTGAGATATTTTCTTCTTTTCTAGATGAGGAAAGTGAGGGCACCTGGGTAGCTCAGTTGGTTAAGCATCCGAGTCTTGATTTAGGCTCAGGTCATGATCTCATGGTCTATGGGATTAAGCCCCACGTCAGGCTCTGTGCTGCCAGCATGGAGCCTGCTTGGGATTCTCTGTCTCCCTCTCTCTTTGCCCCTCCCCTGCTCTCTCTCCTTCACTCTCTCTCAAAATATATAAATCTAAAAAAAAAAAAAAAAAATAGTGGTAGGGGCACCTGGGTGGCTCAGTCGGTTAAGCACCTGACTTCTGCTCAGGTCATGACCTCACAGGTTGAAGCCCTGCATCAGGCTCTCTGCTGTCAGCCCAGAGCCTGTTTCAGATCCTCTGTAACCCCTCTCTCTGCCCCTCCCCTGCTCACACACACAGTCTCTCTCTCTCTCTCTCTTTCTCTTTAAAAAATAAACATAAAATTAAAAAAAATAGTGGGATAGGGGCGCCTGGGTGGCTCAGTTGGTTGAGCATCCAACCTTGGCTCAGGTCATGATCTCACAGTTGGTGGGTTCGAGCCCCGCGTCGGGCTCTGTGCTGACAGCTCAGAGCCTGGAGCCTGCTTTGGATTCTGTGTCTCCCTCTCGCTCTGCCCCTACCCCAACTCATGCTCTGTTTCTGTCTCAAAAATAAATAAACATAAAAAAATTTTTTTTAAAGAATTAAAAAAAATAGTGGTATAAATGAAGAGAGTGAGACCAGAAAGTAAAAAAACAAACATGGGGGCAGGGGAGACAAGGGGGGGAGAGAAAGAGGAGATGTTCATAGGACAGGGAAACAAGGTGACACTTGTAAGAGGCATCAAAACGGACAGAGGCTCACTTTTGCCACAGCAGCTTTGAGTTTCCTTTGTGTGTGCAGGAGGGGCTGTGACCTGCAAGTAACTGGCACCAAGACAAAGCCATTTAAAGGGGACCCATTTACGGAAGGGATAGGAACATTACAGGAAATAAAGAGCAAAATACTTGATTAGCATCTTATCCTGAAAAAAAAGAAGACACCGAAATTATGAAAAAAATTTTATGCCTCTAATGAAATTTAGATTATGGCTTCAGCCATGTGCTAATTCTGAGAATAACAACAACAAAAATCTAAACTTTTTTTTCTGATAAAACCTTACGGTATTCTCTACTTCAGTTTTGACTTTCACATCACCCTCATAAAGAGGGTTACAAAATATTTGATGACTTCATCCAATTAAAAATTTTTTTTTTAATTTTTTTTTTCAACATTTATTTATTTTTGGGACAGAGAGAGACAGAGCATGAACGGGGGAGGGGCAGAGAGAGAGGGAGACACAGAATCGGAAACAGGCTCCAGGCTCCGAGCCATCAGCCCAGAGCCTGACGCGGGGCTCGAACTCACGGACCGCGAGATCGTGACCTGGCTGAAGTCGGACGCTTAACCGACTGCACCACCCAGGCGCCCATAAAAAATTTTTTTTAATGTTCATTTATTTTTGAGAGAGAGAGAGAGAGAGACAGAGCACGAGTAGGGGAGGGGCAGAGAGAGAGGGAGACACAGAATCCGAAGCAGGCTCCAAGCTCTGAGCTGTCAGCACAGAGCCTGACAGGGGGCTCGAACCCATGAACCTAAGATCATGACCTGAGCCGCAGTCAGATGCTTAACCAACTGAGCCACCCAGGTGCCTCCATCCAATCTTTTTAAGGTCTTTTCTAAATCCTCGTTATTCACATTGTCTCGCCCTTCTCTGTTTTTGGTGGCTGCTAAGTGGCCTCACTCAAGGCTTTGAGCAGTCCTGCTAAGTTATTTTCACAGACTTCAGGAAACCCTGCAGCTCTGTAAGATTTGCAGTTTCACCTTATGAACTTATTTGCATTGAATTTGCATTATAATTTTGGATGTTGCTGCAAACCACAAAGGTGTTGATGGGTAGGGATGTCTGCTAGTGTAAAACAGGGAGAGACTTTATTTGAGTGTAGACAGTGTTATGGTCCATTAGCACGTGGGTTTCATGTTATGACAACTTTGCTTCATAAGCAAGTCATAACTGTAGGCATTTGGGTAACAAATACTCAGATAAAAACCATCCTCTGTTAGGAATGAAGCATGCAGTTTGGATAAACACAGGGCTCCGTGGCCAAAAACATGGCTAAAAACCTCTTTATGTAGGCAGTTGTAGTAGGATGAGAGAGAGTAAGAAAATAAGGATGGTAACAGATTATATAGAACACATTGAACAAGATAGAAAACCACTGGTCCATTCTGATATTCATAAAGAAATGACTCAATTGAAAGTCTGATGAGGGATGAAATATTTACATAGTTTCAATGGTTTCCGCACAATACTTACGAGAGGGAAAAGAGTCACTGTCACTGTTGATGAGGAAGCTGGCAGACACCTTTCTAGTCAAGAGACCCACATGAACATCACCAGGACTGGGGCAAACGGAAATCGTGCACCATGCAGTTAGATGCAGTGGGCAGAACCCAGCATCCCTTCTGCACTATTCCTGACCAAGATGCACTCTTCCTACCTGAATATAATCAAGAGGAGATAATCAAGTCAAAACAAAATCGAGGGACACTCCACACTCAGGTCTGGACCGTAGTCCTCAAAAATGTCAAAGGCATAAAAACCAAGGAAAGAATGAGAAGTTGCTCGGATAGAAGTCGCCCAAAGAGACACCACAACTGACGCACGTGTGATTCTGGACTTTTGCCACGAAAATGGTGTTACGGGGATAGTTGGCAAACCTTGAGTGGGGCTTGGGGATTAGATGGTAGCCAGGGATCGATGTTAATTTCCTAACTTTTCAAAGCGTACTCTGTATGTAGGAGGATGTCCCTGTTTGGGGGGAAGTAAATACTAAAATTTTTAGGGCATCATGTCTGCAATTTACTCTCCAATGGTTCAGGAACAAAGGTGCTGTTTGTACTATATTTGCACCTTTTCTGTAAGGTTGAGATTGCTATTGAAAAGCGCAAAGAAGGAGGTTGTTTTTGCGGAGCGGTCGGCAAATTTCCCCCATCCCTCCAGGGATGGAGTCAAAGGGCAGTACCAAGATGTGGCGCACACTGAGCTGTGCTCTGGGAAGCTGCCGTCAGCTGTGTGCAGGGTGGGGTCCTGGGAGCAGGGCAGAGGGGGCTAGGGAGACTGGAGGCAGATGTCCGGGCTTGAGCTCTGATGGTGACAACATGCAAAGCGGAAGACAGACTTGAGACCCACTGAGGAGGGAGACTCCTTACGTTTTGGGGAAGAGGAGGAGAAGATGAGCAAGGTTTCAAGCTTCTTAGAGAGAATGATGTGGGACCAGCAGTGAGTTGGGAGCCTGGGGGAATGCTCTGGGGCAGCGAGATGATGGGTGCTGTTTGGGGATGTTGCTATGAGAGCAGTCTGCCTGTGACATTGGGCTCCTCACTGATCTCCAAGCTGTCAATCAATGTGGCTCATCTTCCCAGAGGTGGAGTTGGAGATCTTAGTGTGACATTCTCACTGAGCCACCGCAAAGCAGTGAAATACGATCTGGAACCAGGAAGAAAGATCACAGTAGGCAACATGGATTTGGGGGTCATGTGCTTGCAAGCTAAGAGGGCAATTGAGATGGGTGAGGGAGAGCATGTGGGAGGGGAAGGAGCCTGTGTAGGAGGCACGGAAAGGGTGGCTAGGGTGGTAGGAGGGGAGCCAGTCTGAGTGTTTAGTAGTGTGAACGTGAACCACAAATTTTCTTCTGCCCTAATGAGAAAAAAATCCACCAACTCGCAAGGATTTCCTACTTACTTTCAGACATCCTAGCATCTGCTGGCTTTTTTCTTATATATAAACTAACCCCTGTGGCTAACGTAGACCCCTCCCCACAACACACCCACAATCTGTATAATCCCCTCTTGCTCAGTTTTGACAGAAGACTCAGTCAAACCACTACAAGGGAGGAGGCATAGTGTAGTCATCAAGATCCTGGAGTCTTACTTCTACGGTTCAAACCCCAGCTTCACCATTTTCCAGTCATAGGACCTTGGAAAGTTACTTAACCAGTCTGTGCCTTAGTTTCCCCACATGTAAAATGGGGATAATAGTAGTTCCTACTCCTAGAATTGTTATGAGGGCTAAACATTTGTTTGTTTGTTTGTTTGTTTGTTTGTTTGTTTGTTTGTTTGTTTAGGGAGAAAGTAGGGTAGGGGCAGAGACAGATGGAGAAATTGAGACGGAGAGAAAATCCCAAGCAGGCTCTTCACTGTCAGCGCAGAGCATGACATGGGGCTCAAACTCACAAACCGTGAGATCATGACCTGAGCTGAAATTAAGAGTTGACGCTTCATTGACTGAGCCACCCAAGCACCCTTAAAAGGTATTAATATATTTTTTTAGCGTTAATTTATTTATTTTGAGAGAGAGGGAGAGACAGAATCTCAGGCAGGCTCTGTGCTGTCAGTGCAGAGCCTGATGTGGGGCTCAATCCCCACAGACCACGAGATCATGACCTGAGCCAAAATCAAGAGTTGGACGCTCAACCGAGGCACCCAGGCGCCCTAAAGGTATTAATATTTGATCACTACTTGGAATAATGGCTGGCACTATATAAGTGTATGTGTTATTACATAAATGTGAATCTAAGTGGGCTGGTAACTCTGTGCAGTCCAGCCACAGACATCTAATTGCCCTTGCTATTTTGTGAGTGATATACAAGTTATACTTCCACAAGCCTACTCCCCGTAGGCCAGAAACTTCTGATGCCCAGAGGCCGGCTTAGCCATCCATTTATTGACCGATTGGAGCCCAATTGGTTGATCTTAGGAATCCAAAGTTGCCCTCAGACATGTGACTATGAAGATGATCCCTCCTGGCTGGAGGAGGAGTAAGGAAAGCTGAATCCCAGTAAGGCCAGTCCTCTTGGACCTTCTTTCCTCCCCTGTCTCAGCTGCCAGCAATCCAGTAGAGGAGGACTTCTCCAACCTTCACGTGCACGCACATGACCTGAAGATCTTGATAAAATGCAGATTCTGCTACAGCATGGGTAGAACTTGAGGATATTATGCTTAGTGAAATAAGCCAGTTGCACAAGGACAAATACTGCATGATTCTACTTACATGAGGCACCTGGTGTATTCAAATTCATAGAGACAGGAGTGGGGGGAGGGGATGGGGAGCTGCTCTTTAATGGGTACAGAGTTTCAGTTTTGCAAGATGTAGAGTTCTTTGGACAGATGGTGGTGATGGCTCATAGCAGTGTGAAAGTACTCAATGTGACTATACCGTGGTCTTGAAAACGCTCGAGATGAGGGACGCCTGGGTGGCTCAGTCAGAAGAACGTGACTCGTGATCTTGGGGGGTCATGGGCTCAAGCCCCATGACGGGTGTTGAGATTGCTTTAAAAAAAAAACTTTAAAAAAAGTGGTTAAGGGGCGCTTGGGCGGCTCAGTCAGTTAAATGTCAGACTTTGGCTCAGGTCACGATCTCACAGTTCGTGAGTTCGAGCCCCGCGCCGGGCTCTGTGCTGACAGTGCAGAACCTGTTTGGCATTCTCTGTCTGCCTCTCTCTCTGCTCCTCCCTCCTCTCTATCTCTAAATAAATAAATAAGTAAGTAAATAAATAAATAAATAAACAAACTTAAAAAATGGTTAAGATGATAAATTTTACACGTGTATTTTACCACAGTTAAGTTTTTAAAAATGCAGATTCTGATTCAGAAGTTCAGGGGCAGGGCCTGAGAGGGCCATACAACTCCCAGGTGAGGCCCATGCAACTGGAGGACGCTTTGTGCCGAGATCAGACTTTGAGCTGCAAGCTACTACAAAGCTGAGCCAGGTGCCTTTAGTTCCTTTTTTTTTCTTTAACAAGCCCAACACCTGCTTTGCATTAAAGCTATAGTAACTGCTTGAATGAAATGGAATCGGACTCTAAGCCCTTTGAGAACTTTGGCCTCTGCATTCTACACTCAGAGAAGCTGCCAGGAAACGCTCCGTCACAGCAGACACAGTCAGGCAAAATGCATCTATAGCCAGGATAATTTTCGGGTCCTCTGGGGCTGGCCTACTCACTAGAAAATTATCTCCAGCTCAACAGCTCATCTGGTCAGTTACCAGGGGGGTCTTATAATGGGTTTCAGCCTGCAGTTTTTCTTTGGGTAGCCTGTGAACACAGGGACCACCTCTGAGGTGTTCACTGCCCATCTCCAGGTTGTAGCACGGTAGCTGGTACGTAGTAGGTGTTCAGTAAATATTGGTTGAATGAAAATAGCTAACACATATATAGTGCTCATAAAGCAACGTTCTGAGAATCTTAGATGGTTAGATTCTATCTTCTGAAGAAGGCCATAAATTATTTCCCATCCTACATGTTCTTTTTATAATGTGATATTCTTCCCACTGAGGTTTATGTCCCCTCCCCTTGAACCTGGGTGGACCCAGTATGGATCAAATGGGCACTTGAAGAGAAAAGTAGAGGACTATCTGCGCAAGTCTGTGTATGCTTTATCACCAGAGAAAAGAGCTTTCTAGCATTGGACTGTAGCTTCTTCCTGTATCAGTCGACGATTGCCACAAAACGCCCATCAGTGGATTCTCCATACTCCATTCTCTAGGATCCGAGGGTTCACTGGGGTTGGCTGAACCAGACTGCACCCAGCTGGAATGGCTGGGTTTGGCTGTGCATGTCTGTCATCCTTCTCTAGAACCAGTGGGCTAGCTTAAGTATGTTCTCATGGCAGTGGGAGAGGCCCAAGAGAGCAAGCCAAATCACACAATTGCTTTTCAGTCCTCCCCTAGGATCACGTCTGCTTATATCCCGGCAGTTACAACAAATCTCACAGGAACCCCAGTCAAGGGCTGGGGAAGAGAGTAAGTGTTTTTATTAATAGTTACACCCTTTTCCAAATGTTAACAACATACTTAGAGGTATTTAGAGGTCTTAGGAATATATATAACCAACCATTTCCTCATTCCCTTTAATACCCGAGAACATTCTTTTCAAAGGCTACCTGGTACCCCACCATATGAATATGTCAGAATGTCATTTCATCACTCCCCAGTGGGGGAACATTGAGCTTGCTCCCCATTATTGCTACTGTAATTAATATATTACAATAAACATCCACGTACCCAAGTCTTGGCTCATATCTCCTGATTATTTTCTTACCGTAAATTCCTAGAAATGAAATTTCTTACCAGAGGGGCTCAAAACTTTAAGGCTGTGGACAGAATACTAATGGCAGAGAGCTGTGTTTGAATTCTCTCCTAGACAGATTACACTCTGGCTGGTGTATATTAAGGGAAACTCATATGCTGCTTAAACTCTTCCTTGCAGGGGCACCTGGGTGGCTCAGTTGGTTAGGCATCCGACTCTTGATTTTGGCTCGGCTCGTGATCTCACTGTTCATGAATGTGAGCCCCGCATAAGGCTCTGCAATGACAGTGTGGAGCCTGCTTGGGATTCCCTCTCTGCCCCCCTCACCACCCCCCCCCCGCCCTTCCTGTGTGCTATCAAAAATAAATAAATTAATTAAAAATCAAAACAAAACAAAAAAACATTTTCACTGCAAATCATGGAAGTGACTTTTAGCCTCAAACGAGTTTGGGTGACAAAAGCCAGTCTTGCCTACGACCCAGGAAAATGGGAAACTTAAGTTTTACCAGGAAGAGAAATTCTGTGCTAAGAACTGTAGTTTGAGTCAACAGATATTTATTTTGCAAAACACTATGGGAGGGGTATAGAAGAACAAAGCATGCTTTCTGTTCTTGAGAAAGTTATTTTTTGTAACGAAATTCAATCACTAAACCACACTTAGGAGTAAGACATATTACATTTGTTTAAAAAATTAAATTAGAAATGCCTGGCTGGCTCAGTCAGTGGAGCATTTGACTCTCGGTCTTGCGGTTGTGAGTTCAAGCCCCACGTTGGGTGTAGGGATTACTTAAAAAAATAATCAATCAATAAAAAATTAAAGTTCTGGGCTCTCACTGTCAAGGCTGGTGACAAGTCAAATGTCAATTTGAGAGGCTACCTCCCCCCCACACACACACACTCGCTCAGGTTGTGCACTGAACAACCACAGGAGGAGTTATTCCATAGAAAACGTGTAGGGTTATGAAGGGTTGTTGTCATGTAGTGCAGTGCCCTCCACCCCACCCCACCCCACCCCACTTAGGCTGCACAAGAACTGTGGGGGATCATGCTAGGCAGGAAAATCGAGATACGTCAGCTCTTTGGTTGATATGCTCCCTGATGCTGCTGCTCCTTGGGCAGGCCCACTGAAGGCAGGTATCTCTGTGGGTGGTTGTGAGGGTAGCTCTGGTTTCTCTAGGCCCAGCTCAGCCCTGGCAGGTTGTCTTGACATTGTCAAAGTGAAAGTAATTTTTTTTAAGTGTATTTATTTTGAGAAAGAGTGCCAGCAGGAGAGGGGCAGAGAGAGAGGGAGAGAGAAAATCCCAAGCAGACGCTGTGCTATCAGCACAGAGCCCTTTGTGGGGCTCCATTTCACGCGCCATAAAATCATGACCTGAGCCAGAATCAAGAGTCAGGCGTTTAACCGACTGGGCCACCCAGGCCCCCTCAAGGTGAAAACATTTAAAGCCCAGTCCTCAGAGGCACCCACTGAGCCAACTCTATCCCTCATCCTGCTCCTTCAAGAGAGTATGTTAGGGTGGGTGGGGGGATGGGTGAAATAAATGGTGGGAATTGAGAACACACTTACCAAGATGAGCACTCAGTCATGCATAGAATTGTTGAATGACTATATCGTACACCTGAAATTAATATAACTATACTGGAATTAACATTAAAATCGTGGTACAAATTTTAAAAAGGAAGGTAGGTTAGCAGAGGCTAAAGGTTCTATAGGTTCTAAAGACCTGCAGAATGTCCGTGCTCTCTCTCACTTTTGAAGCTCATGGTCACCATCTCCTTTCTCTTAATGCTTCAGATGAATACCCTTGTTGGGTCTAAGCAGGGGCCGAGAACTCAGATGCTCACAAAAACAGGCAGGTACATAAAGGAACGATGTGAGTCGTGTCAGATCTTGGGGAACGGTGGAGATTGTGGTAAATTGGAAAGTACACGACCTGTCGAAAAGGGACCAGCAATACTCGGATCCTGCCAACTTTTGCCAAGTAAAAATAGGGACCCAGAGATGCTGAATCTGAGGTGGTGGTTGTTGTCGTTGCTTTAAAGAACCCAGAAATTTAGGTTTTCGTGGGAAATCTCCTACTTTTTGAAAATTGCAACTCATATTTAAAATTCATGTGAAAATACTTCCAGGCCAAATAAAAGATATCCCAAGCCACCGATTTTAACCCGTGGCCTAGACCTCAGAAAACAAAGGGGGAGGCCATCCCACCAGGCCGCTTCCCTTTTTCCCACAGAAAACACACAAAAAGGCTGTTAACTCTCCCTGGGGCTGAGGGAAGTCAGGCTTCCAGGACACAAAGGCCCAGCTACCTTCTCTCAGGGGAGGGAGACAGAAGGGGGTGGGGGAAATACTTTTCATTCTTTCTGGAGGAACCAAGGAGAAACAAATCCTTTCTCAACCAATGTGGTTAATGGAGTGCGTTACCGTCTTGATAATTTGGCCGGCTATTAGTTGGAGAGTCAGACATAAATAACTACGTGTAATAATTACATGGTGGCATTCAGACAGGCCCAGAGCATGAGCCCGCCGGACTAGGGGCACGGAACGTACAGATGCCAGGAGGTGGGAACGCTGGCCGTGGTGGAGGGTCACAGGATGCAGCTGGATGGGAGGCTGGGGGCCCGACTGGGCATGGAGGGCCTGACCTAAGCATGCGGCTACAGCACATTTGGGTTTTATTCTTCAGGAGCGAAGGGCCCGTTGAGACTTTCTCTCAGGGGTGTGGCATGACCCAGGCTGCGGTTTTGAGAGTCACCTTGCAGACCAATGCTTGTGTCAGGGTGGATTAGGAGGGAAAAGAAGGGGAGGGAGGCGGGGAGCCAGGTCAGAAGCTGTGGAAACTGTCCAGGTACGAGCTAAGGGCTGATGCGGGTGTGGGCAGGGAGCAAGGAAGGGGCAGTCACGGACAGTGTTACAGAAGGAGAACTGGCAGGAAGTGAGGCACCAGGGAGGGGAAGCAATCAAGATCACAATCTGGATAGCTACGCGCTCCCTTCCTCTCCCGGGTCCCTCAGGAGGGTGGAGGGGAGATAGTGATGGTTTCAGACGACGAGGTTTATAAATTTCCACACTCACACTAGCCGAAGCACACAGAATGGCTCTAGTCCCCCTTCCCGACTGACTGCATTTTTTTTTTTTGAACGTTTATTTATTTTTGGGACAGAGAGAGACAGAGCATGAACGGGGGAGGGGCAGAGAGAGAGGGAGACACAGAATCGGAAACAGGCTCCAGGCTCTGAGCCATCAGCCCAGAGCCCGACGCGGGGCTCGAACTCACGGACCGCGAGATCTTGACCTGGCTGAAGTCGGACGCTTAACCGACTGCGCCACCCAGGCGCCTCCCGACTGACTGCATTTTAGAACCGTGTGGTTCTGACACGCACACTTGTTCACATGTTCGTATCTCTGACGTCAAGATACATCTAACAACTAATGGCATGCCAGAATTCAGTTGCTGGGTGTGATGGGCTGAATTGTGTTGAAGTCTTAACTTCAGTACCTCAGAATGTGTCTGTATTTGGAGATCAGGTATGTATGTATGTATGCGTGTATCTATTTACTTTTGAGAGAGAGACAAAGTGTGCCTGGGGAGGGGCAGAGACAGAGGGAGACACAGAATCCGAAGCAGGCTCCAGGCTCTGAGCTGCCAGCACAGAGCCCGACGCGGGGCTCGAACCCACAAGCCGCGAGATCATGACCTGAGGTGAAGTCAGACACCTAACCAATGGAGCCACCCCTGGAGAGAGGGCCTTTAGAGAGGTGATGAGGTTAAACAGAATTTTCATCGTGGGCCCTAATTCAATCTGATTGGTGTCCTTAGAAGAAGAGGAGCTTAGGACACACACAAGCACAGAGAGAAGAGCTTGTGAAGACCACAGAGAGAAAACAGCCACCTGCAAACCAAGGAGAGTGGGGGCACCAAGGAGAGTGGGGGCACCTGGGTGGCTCAGTCGGTTAAGCGACTGACCCTTCATTGTGGCTCAGGTCATGATCTCACAGTTTGTGGGCTTGAGCCCCACATCTGGCTGTGTGCTGACAGTATGGAGCCCACTTGGGATTCTCTCTCTCCCTCTCTCTCTGCCCCTCCCCTGTTTGCACTCTCTTCCCAACCGCTCTAAATAAATAAGTAAATAAACAAATAAATAAATAAACTTAAAAACCAAAACAAAACAAGGAGAGTGGCCTCTAGAAGGAACCAACCCAGCAGCCACTTTATTTTTGAACTTCTAGCTTCAGCTTGGTGAGACAATAAATCTCTGTGGTTGAAGCCTCCCAGTCTGTGGTACTTTGTTATGGTGGTGCTAGAAAACTAACACAGCGGGCTTTTTTTCTTTGTTAACAGTACACGACACATTAGTGTGTCTTAAACTGATGTCATCTAGGGGCACATGGGTGGCTCACTCGGGTAAGCGTCTGACTCTTTATTTCGGCCAGGGTCATGATCTCACAGTTTGTGGGTTCGAGCCCCATGTCAAGCTCCGTGCTGACAGTGTGGAGCCTACTTGGGATTCTCTCCCTCCCTCTCTCTCTCTGCCCCTCCCCAACTCACGCGCATGCAGACTCTCTCTCTCTCAAAATAAATAAATAAACTCTAATGCCGTCTAAGCTTCTCAGAGTCTATGAATTAGTGTAGTACCTCATCACTTTCCCTTTTGTAATTTATTGTTCTTATCCACATACACTTCACTCTGATTAAGGTAGCCATCTAATTTGCCTTCCAAACTGGGATCATTTTAAGAGTGAAAAAGGGAGGAGGTGCTATTAATAATCACTCAGGGACAACAGGGGTGAACTGGCACTGTCCTAGACCAGTATTCCTAACCCTCTGACCTATTTGTGAGAATGTTACAAGAAGGGCATGGCCTAGATCTCAGAGGCATCTCATCCCTAGATTTCTGAGTGCCATGACTCAGGCCACCATTTGCCCAAATGACAGCACAAATGATATTACTGACAGAAACAGAGAAACCAGTTGTTCTTTGGTCCGTATAGCCCTGGACACATATAGGATTATATCTTATAATATCTTGGTGACGTAATTGGGCACACGTAAGCACACTCCCCAAAGGCCTGATGTCTCAAGTCTGTTTTTCCCAATTGATCTGCCACAACAGGGGAAATTCCCACAGGGCTTCCTCTTTTGAGTTAATGCCTAAGAAAGTCTTATAAAAATGTGAAAGCAAAAAAATTACATATGAAAAGTGACAACACATTGAACTATTAAACCTTAACTTACATGGGCTCACCAGAGAAAACCACTTACTGAGCAAGAACCATATGTCTTATATAAAAGACGTTGTCTTATTTAATTCTTACCACAAACCCAATGTGATAAATAATACTATTCCATTTTCCAAATGGGATAATTTGGACTCTGAGAAATTAGAGGGCCTGTTCAAGGCCACACAGCTATTTAAATGTAGAGCGAGGATTCTCATGCAGGTTCACGGACTCCTGAAGCTGATTTTCTTCTCTGCTGCCTGATGTTCTTTTTTCCTCAACTAATTTTTATAGGTTTAACCAGCTTGCAAATATTTAAAAAAAATTTTTTTAATGTTTATTTATTTTTGAAGGAGAGCTAGGAAACACATTTCCTGGTTTCACCTAACATTGGCTCTATATTTCCAGGGCTGTAGTTCCTAGAACCTAGTTCTAATACTATTATTTGGCACTGAATTGAATAAGACAGGCAAACAGTCCTCACATTTTCCTTTCCTTTCAGAAGGCAATTATCTTAATAGTTAATGGTTTAAATGTTATTAGGGTTACAAGAGGCCCAGAAAAAGACATGCAGAGTATTAATCAATCACTTTAATACAGCTTCAGCTTATAAAACTGGACAGGATTATTTATTTATTTTTCTTATACCCATGCTCTAGTGAAGCAATGCTTTTATTCTATTTAAGCCAAAAAAAAAACAAAAAAAAAAAACAAAAAAAAACAAAACTCTAACACATTTTCAGAGTTACAGATGCTGATAATAAAATGCTAGGGTGGAAATCAAAATATTGCTGGAAACGTAGTATATGGGTTTTTCTACAGCAAGGCAAATCTCTCATTATCTTGCATATTAACTCTGGAACAAAATTGCCAAATGCCCCTTGTATCATATGCCTTATATAATTCTGCACTTCCTAACTTAGGTTTAAGACTCCTTCAACTGGTGTCATCTGAAGAAATTTCCATTTAGTGTCCTCTCTCTCACTCACTGACCTTTGTTTTCAGGAAAACACTTATTGTGGGCACCTGGCTGGCTCAGGTGGTAGAGCATGTGGGGTTCATGAATTCGGGTCCCATGCTGGGCACAGAGTTTAGTTAAAAAAAATCTTTTTGAAAAAGCAGTCCTACTTTGCTCATTCTTCAGTGACCATATTGAAAGAGACAAGATCAAGATTTGAGTGGAGACAATATAGGCTTTCTGGTTGTTAAAACCTGTGTATTAATAATAGTTACCAATAAAAGTAAATGATGCCAGTTTTGAGCTGTCTTTTCCTCCAGAAATCTAGTTTGAGCCCAGAGCTCGAATATGTAATGAAAATGGTGGCAATTTCCACTTTCAGACCCTTGGCATTCCAGTGTAAATCTGGTGGTATGATGGGCACTCTGTAAATACTCAACAATGCTGCTGAACTGGAAGGAAAAGAGAGAGGAGGAAGGAAGGAAGGGAGGAAGGAAGGAAGGAAGGAAGGAAGGAAGGAAGGAAGGAAGGAAGGAAAGAAGGAAGGAAAGAAGGCAGGCAGGCAGGCTGGAAGGCCAGCCAGGAGATATTTTCTGGAGGAGTCTAATTTTCCTTTCTAATGATGAAGAAAACGTGGAGAAGTAAAACCCAAACCATATTTGCTTAAAAGTCCAGGCAACCTTGAGTCACCAAGGACTTGATTATAGCTCATGTAGCACTCGGGCCCCACTCCTACTTCCCCTAATTTCTTCCTTCCTGTGGGGCACATCATTGCTCATTAGCACCTTCACCAGATGGTAAGCTGTGAGAAGTGAAACTCAATTCAATAATTTATTTCTTGGTGTTTCAGCAGCTCTTGAGTCTCCTAGTTAGGGAGGGAGAAGGCTAAAATTAATGGCCAGAATTAGTTATTTGCATTATCTCAGGTTTCCACATACACATTTTTTTATTGGCTAGGTGGGTTATTGAGAGTTGGATCTTATGAAGAAAATTTTCCTTTTTTAAATGACCTGAGGGAAGTGGGACCTGGTGAACACAAGAGAAGGCTGACGTCAGGGTTGGAAATGGCAGAGAACCAGAATTGATGTTGGTGCACAATGAGGGAAACCATCAACAAAGGGAAAAGGCAACTTACAGAATGGGAGAAGATACTTACAAGTGATATACAGTATCTGATAAGAGGTTAATATCCAAAATACATACAGAACTCATAAACTCAATAATAAAGAACTTGATTAAGTAATAAAGAACTTGATTAAAAACCGGGCAGAGGATCTGAATAGACATTTTCCCAAAGAAGACATTGATGGCCAACAGACATATGAAGGGTTACTCAACTTCGCTGATCATCAGGGAAATGCAAATCAAAACCACAATGAGATATCATCTCACACCTGTCAGAAAGGCTAATATCTGCCCCCCCACTGCCCCAACCCTTGCCAAAAAAAGCTAAAGAAATAACAAGTGCTGGCAAGGTTGTAGAGAAAAGGGAATCCTCATGCACTGTAGGGAGAAATGTACATTGGTGCAGCCACTACGGAAAACAGTATGGAATTATCTCAAAAAATTAAAATAGAAATACCATGTAATCCAGCAATTCCACTTCTCGGTAGTTATCTGAAGAAAAAGGAAAGACTAATTCTAAAAGATACGTGCACCCTTATGTTTATTGCAGCATTATTTACAGAAGCCAAGATATGGAAAGTAACCTAAGTGTCCATGGACAGATGAATAGATAAAGAAGATGTGCTATACACACAATGGAATATTACTCAGGTACACGCACAGAATAAATGGAATCTTGCAATTTGCAACAGCATAGACAGACCTTGAGGATTTTATGCTGAGTGAAATAAATCAGACAGAGAAAGACAAATACCATATGTTTTCACTCATATGTGAAATCTAAATAAATAAACCAATATACAAGTAAATAAAAATGAACAAACAAGGGGTGCCTGGGTGACTCAGTCAGTTAAGCATCCAACTCTTGATTTTGGCTCAGGTCATGATCTCACGGTCGTGGGATTGAGCTTCAAGTCAGGCTCTGTACTGGGTGTGGAGCCTACTTAAGATTCTCTTTCTCTCCCTCTACCGCTCCCTCACTTGCATGCAAGCGTTCTCTCTTTCTCTCTCTCTCTCTCTCCCAAAAAAAAAAAAAAAAAAAAAAAAGAAAAGAAAAGAAAAGAAAAGAAAAGAAAAGAAAAGAAAAGAAAAGAAGAAAGAAAAGAACTGGGGCACCAGCATGGCTCAGTTGGTTAAGCTTCAGACTCTTAATTTCAGCTCAGGTCATGATCTCATGAACTGTGGGATGGAGCCCTGTGTCGGGCTCTGCACTGACAGCTGGTAGCCTGCTTGGGATTCTCTCTTTCCCTCTCTCTCTCTGGCATCCCCCGCCAAAGTGAAAAAAAAAAAAAAAAAAAAAACACATAAAAAACAAAACAAAATATAAACACCCCTTTAAAATAGAAAAAACAAACGGGGGGGCCCGTGGGGGGGGGGGGGCACCAGTGAAACAAGTGAAGGGGATTAAGAGGTACAAAGTTTCAGTTATAGAATAAATAAGTCACAGGGAATATAGTCAATCATATTGCAATAACTTTGTGTAGTGACGGATGGTAACTAGACCTTTCAGAGTAATCGTTTAGTAATATATAAAAATATCGAATCACTATGTTGTATACCCGAAACTAATACAATATTGTACGTTAATGGTAATTCAATAAAAAACCCAAAAGAATTGGTATCGGGTCCTCCTAGTCAACTTCTATTGCAAGGAGTTGGGTCAGTTTGACAATTTATGGCAGATTTGCACCAGAGCTATCAAATTTTACACCGTTTTTCTTCATGTCTTCACTTTACTCTTTCAAGAGTTGGTGGGTTTCACAGAGAGAGGATGGTAGGGAGGGGCTCTATAACCAATAGGGAACGATGCAGGCCAAATCTTAAATTTAAGACCTCTGGGCTTTATAAAGCATTCTCTCCTCTCCAAAGAAAAGTGGTCTGCCAAAACAGACCTGTTGAGTACTGGATTCTAGTGAAATTATAGTATTAATTTTTCCATTTCTGGAAAAAGATGAGCTTGGCCTCCTTGACTTTGAAATTTTATTAGGGTGTAGGTGTGTGTGCATAATTTTTATTATCTTTGTAGGGGAAATGTGTGTGTGGGGGGGGGATAATGTGTTCAAAGATGGGACAAATTAAACCTTTCTTCTTTGGTTACCTTCAATTTGTTGCCACGGGAAACTTGAAGAAAAGAAAAAAAGACTAGGAATCTGGGCAAATGGGAAAAGGCAGGCTTCCCCATTCACCTGTCCTCACCTTCAGTTATCCCTTTGTACACTCACATCCAAACAGCTTACTCCAGGCTTGGAGAACCCCTCCCCATTGGTCTCCTTCACGGTCAATTTACCAATGGTCTTTAGAATTTAGTCCTTGGTGTCGGACCATCCTGCCTTCTTCCTAAGCCTCAGGTTGATGTTCACTCTGATCACTTGCGGGGTAGGTTCCTGTCTTCTGGAGAAGGAAGCATTTGGCTTCTCAGAGAGCAAGAGTTTCACCAAGTTGGGAAGACTGCTGAGGGGGTGGGTGGGAGGGGTGGGGAGAAGAGAGCAGGAAACTCAGAACAGGGGGCCTGTGCTTGGAGGGCTAGGTCACTTTTCCCTTATTCCCCAGGACAGGAGGTGGATAGAAATCTCAGCCCAGAACTCTGATAGAAAACACGGTTTGGTGCCTGAGTGGCTCAGTCGGTCAAGCGTCAGACTCTTGATGTCAGTTCAGGTCATGATCTCACAAACCATGAGATGAAGCCAAGCATGGGGCTCTGTGCTGATAGTGGGGAGCCTGCTTGGGATTCTCTTTCTCCCCCTCCCTGCCCCTCCCCTTTGCACTCTCTCTCTCTCTAAAATAAATAAACATTAGAAAAAAAGAAAAGAAACACAATTTTTAAAACAAGTCACTAATTTTTAAGTTTCCATTCTTCCTGAGGTGGCGGAAGGTTAACTAAATCAAGTGTTCATCTCTCCTCTTGCGACTCATGCATCGTCAACGCATCAGAGGGGATCATTGATTTCTTGGTCATCCCTCGCTTGGGTCACTCCAAGACACCAAATTGCCGCACTGGGTCCTGTGCTGGTCCAGAGGCCTCATTCTGCTGTTCCTGTGTCTTCCCATGGAGCAGAAATCCCATTTCCTCTGCGGGGTTCTGCCACCTTTGTGGGGCTTGAGCGGAAGCAGAACCCCCAGCCCTCAGGTCTTAACAAACCTCCTTCCGGTTTTGCTGCCTACCTGGGGTTCTGCTAGGAGGGAGGACATACGGCTTCTCTCCCCAGACGCACCTCGGTCTTTCCTCCCTCTAGCCCTGGGAACTCTTTCCTCGAACATCAGTTCTAACATTTTGCTTCTACAAATGTTTGGCTGGCTTCTGGCCTCCTGGAGATCAAACAGTGAAGCTTTCTTTGTTTCTGCTCTGCCCAGGAACATCCACCCCCTGGGATAATAAGCTCACAGCTGCTCAACAGGCTTGAATCGGTCCAGGGAAAGGGTGGGGTGGGCAGAAAACAAGACTGGGAGGGGGATAAAGATGGCTAGCCCAGAAATATTAACGCAATCCGATGGTACTGAAATTCATTTCTCCAAGGCAGGGCACCTAGGAAAGAGGGACTAAGCCTCCTTATCTTTGCACGTATCCTTAGTGAGTTCTAGGACAAAGTAAACCAGACCCATTAGAATCTGTTCTTTATAAAGGAAACCCTGAATCCCCAAGAGGTCAAAACTGTATCGCACTGCCTTAGGGAAAGGGGGGGCCCTCACCCCTGGGGAGTTGAAAGACAGGGATGGGGTCTGCAATGCTGTGTGCAGAGCCTGGAGCACCCCCGTCCCCCACCCCGCCGCCCCCGAGCACGAGGAGTGCTGGGGGTAGGGTTATCACCGAGCACCACGGATCTGCATTTAATAAGCGCTCCCTACCAATTTTTTATGATCTTGGTGACAGGTTTATTACATCGAGGATAAGAAATTTCAGTGGGACACGAGCTCTCCTGAGGAAAGGTCCCACAGTTGTACACTGAGAAGCAAGTGAGTGGGTGAATTAAAATGTGCTTGAACTCCATTCTATAAAGCCCCTGTCAGCAGCCGCTCAGGCACTGCAAGCATTCGCTCGTATTCATTAGGTATTTTGTTAAATAGAATCACAGAATTTCCGTACATTTACTTAAAACATAAACTACGGCAAGACAAAATCAACACAAATTTTAAAGCTGAACAAATAAATATAACTCCTACAACAAGTGGCTTTGCTTTGGGCTGGGAAGACAGCCAAGTGATATGTGTTTTGGATTAATTTTTTAAGGGAAAACAAATTAATTACTTGGTAAATATAGTTTGCTATACAAGATCTCTCAAAACTGGGGGGGGAAATTGATAAAGAACAGTTATTAGTGATTCAAGCAAAGTCTATTTATTATTTAAAAGTTGGTTACTTTAGTAAAGGGGCAAATATTTGCGTTTTTATGTTGGTCTTAAAAATATTGATATATTTGAATAAAGATTAGGGTGGCAATTAATCAGTGTTAACATCCAAAGTCAGCTTGAAGCTGGCATTAGCTGAAGTCCCTAAACTCTGATGCAGAATTGAAACCCTGGAACCTATCAAAAATTATTGAAAGGGTAGGAGCTCCTGGGTGGCTCAGTCGGTTCAGCGTCCGACTTCAGCTCAGGTCATGATCTCACCGTTCGTGAGTTTGAGCCCCGGGTCAGGCTGTGTGCTGACAGCTCAGAGCCTGGAGCCCACTTCGGATTCTGTGTCTCCCTCTCTCTCTGCCCCTCCCCTGCTCGCTCACTGTCTCTCAAAAATAAGTAGACATTGAAAAAAAATTTTTTTTAATTATTGCAAGGGTTAGGAAGTTGCAGTTATTGGTAATCTTGGTATTTTTTGTTTGGCATTGGGTTTCTTCTCAGCCTGTGAAAAAGCTGAGGGGATGGCCCTACTCAGTGACCCCATTGTTACATTTTACCTAAGTGTTTCTGACACATCTAAGGGGAGCAAATTTGCTGGTTGAGACTGCTTTTCTGAATCCTCCTGAAATACCACCTCAAAGCTGTTCGTTGAGAACAGCGGCTGCACCTGAGAATGGCAATCTGGGGCCCCACACTATTTTGTATAAAGATCCTTCCCCTGGGACCCAGCAAGGGACAGTGGTCACCAGTGAAGGCAGGAAGTGATAAGCTGTAAGACACTTGTGTCTTGCAGCTAGAAAGGTTCATCTGGTCACCCCCTCAATTTACAGATCTGGGACAGGGTGAATAGAGTATTCACCATTACTCCTGAGCAGGCTTTGAATCCACATCTCCTGTATTAAATCCAAAGCATAATCTACTTCATTATGGTTTCAGAACATTAGCTCTGTATGATACTAACAGATGCCTCCCACTCCCCAGATGAAGTTCTGGGGGAACCTGGGGTGCCTCTGCACTCTGGGGTGCCTGGGTGACTCAGTCAGTTAAGGTTCTGTCTCTTGGTTTCTGTTCAGTTCATTCCCGTATCAGGCTCCGTGCTGACAGTGTGGAGCCTGCTTGAGATTTTCTCTCTCTCTCTCTCTCTCTCTCTCTCTCTCTCTTTCTCACGCTCAAAATAAATAAACTTTGAAAAATGGTGGGAAGTGTCATGATTTTATGCATACAGAGCATTTGTTTTCCCTCTAAGTGTTTATGGAAGGTGCTGGAGAGAAATCATCTGTTTTACAAGCTGAGAAGCCCATTCTCTTGGTTCCAGGGACACACTGTTTCTTGCAGAGAGCTGGGAAGCATGGGAAGTTGAGGAAAAGGGGGACTTGTATCCAGTGTTAAGTGATCTTCCACTTCCTCCCCTCTCTGCTGCTGCTTGCTATTTCCAGTGAATCCTACTTGGACCTTGGGGGCTGGAAAAGCTGGACTGTGAATAAGTCAGGGCTCTGGTGAGCAGTGAGGCACTCGGGCGCAACTGAAGGAGGCACTCACTCTTGGGGTTGTTACATGCTGAGCCCGCACTTACCTGAATCCAAGGGTAAGTGTCTCCTTAAGTCATGCAGCCCGAGCTCCTGCCCCTGTCCCTGGGATGAGTGGTAGGTACAGTGGGGCACGGAGTGTGGTCCCCAGAGAAATGAGTCCGCTGGGATGGGGTAACTCAGAACGTGTTGACTGAATCAATCACACTGTGGTCAATAAAGACAAAACGGGTCATCAGTCCAATTCCACGGGACATGTGGCACTAGAGACATCATGATGGCAGGAGGTTGCCAAGAGAACAGGCAGGTCTAGGGACAGAATATCATCTATAAGAACTGACATCGTTCTTGTTTGTTTTTTTTTTTTAAGAATTTTGTTATTTTTTTTTAAAGTTCTCTCTATACACAATATGAGGCTCGAACCTACAACCCCGAGATCAAGAGTTGCACGCTCCACTGACTGAGCCAGCCAGGCACCCCAAGAATTGACATGGTTTTCAGAAGTGTCCTCCTTGTGGCTCAGAAAACCCATTAGCTGAAAGGGGTTGGGAAAATAATGCCTGAGTCATCAGGGAAGGCACTAGGCTAAGAGACAGAATGACAGTGTGAGATGGGAAGAAAGGGGGGATAATACAAGGCTTTGGGATGTGCACGGATCAGTGGCAGAAGAGATACAGGGTCTCAGGAAGCAATTTCTATGCTTTCCATATGCAGAGTCTCCTCCACCCCTTCATGGTTCAGAAGTGAATTTTATTAGCTAACCTCAAAAAAGTATGGATTTTATTAGATAACCTCAAAGGTTCGTTTTTATAAATGAGAATTCAGCACTTTGCATTTGCAAAGCAATTAATAGTGTGTGTGTTAGTTAATATCCCATTTTTGGTTCAAAAGCAATATTTTGTTACTTAAAAATTAATAGCAATATCACAAAGGGCTGATAAAAAGAGATATATTACTCCAACAGGCAATTCCATATAACGCTAAGTTTTTATTTGCCATTACTTTAATTACTTAGATATTATTTTATATGTTTTCATTATTTTAAAGTGCCTTGGGAGTATGAAAGATGTCTTACAGATAATGTATTCCGTCTTAGCCCGAACAGCCTAATCATAAGTAGCTGTAGATTAATGCATTTATCACTTAAAATTTCTTTTTAATGTTCTGTAAGCAAGTGAAATTGATGTCTCAGAGAAGACTGATACCTCCCATGCCATGGAACTCCTCTGCAGCGAATATTTCTTCATTAGATTATGAACATTCCTTGGAAAGGAAAAGAAAAAAAGCTAACAAGGAGTGGAAAGAACTGTACCGCAGCATGGCACACATTAGTTAAGAGTTAGTGCTGAGAAAATTGTGTTCATCCTTGGGGCATGGAATATCTATTTTAGACTAAACTGGGTCTTAAAATTCCACGTGGACAAGTTCCTCTCCATTTCCTCCTGGGTGGGTCGGTGTGAGTGTTTGCTCTGCCGAGGTGGCAGTGTTTTAGGGAGGGTTTTAAATGTCTACAGAGCCATGTGGTTTTCCTTGAGCCGGCAAACTCTGGAGATAAATGTGACTCATGGTCATGATCTCTCGATGAGGGTTTTTAAAAATAACCTATAGCCTCTATTTTTAGCAAACCTGCCAAGCTGAAGTGCTGCCAGCTCCCTCTTTCACAGAAAGTAATTAACAATCTCTAATCCCCTAGGAGAGCGAGATCACTGAAGTTCCTGATATGGAAACAAAATGCAGCGTCTGGACCAGTGGACAGGACTCATGAAACAAAGGCAGCCACCCTCATGTCACAGCCTGCTCTGCAAGAGGGAGAGAACTCCAAAAGGATCAAGTCGATCAAAGAAAAGCAAATAGTTCTCAGCTTCTAAGAGGTGTTATAAATGAGGGGGTCTGAAGCAAAACCATTTAAGGGCAGCTCCGTCCTTTCTTTTTGCACAAGAGCTCCCGGGATGACTTGAGCTCGTTTGTTAGTCAATTTCACCCCCCAGTCAATGCTACAGGTTTGAAAGCTTTTGGCAGGTTTCAGTGGAATAATTTAAGCGCTCTAATAGAAAGAACAGAAGGGCAAATTATACAAATTCATTTTGAGAACCTGTGGTTTGAGAAGAGAGAATACAAACCAGCGGGGAGTGTGTATTATCCAGGATGCCCTTTCAAAATTTTATTTTTTTAATTTTTTTTATGTTTATTTATTTTTGAGGCAGAGAGAGACAGAGCATGAGTGGCAGAGGGGCAGAGAGAGAAGGAGACACAGAATCCCAAGCAGGCTCCAGGTTCCGAGCTGTCAGCACAGAGCCCGACCCGGGGCTCGAACTCACGCGAGATCACGCGAGATCACGCGAGATCACGCGAGATCACGCGAGATCACGCGAGATCACGCGAGATCA
>NW_024412400.1:18725510-18758117 GCF_014898765.1 Herpailurus yagouaroundi
GAGATCACGCGAGATCACGCGAGATCACGCGAGATCACGCGAGATCATGACCTGAGCCGAAGTCGGTGGCTCAACCGACTGAGCCACCCAGGCGCCCCATCCAGGATGCCCTTTCAATGGACAAAGACCGTTGGTCTAGTTGACAAATACCCAGGTAAGAGGCTCCGTCCAGACCTTCGTTTCACACCCCCATATAAACTGAGTCTTCAGGTCATGGCTGTGGTGGCCCTGTCTCCGTGCATTTACCGATTTTCAGTGAAGTTCATTATGATGTTACAGAGACTATTAGTTTGGAAATGTTGGTTGCCTGACACTTCCTTTGAAGATGATCACAAGCAAAGTCGCATGGTGTGGCCCACGTTATAAGTGTTTGCACAATAAATGTTCAATAAAATGTTCTTAACAGTACATTTTTACCAGTTTATTTTCTCATTAGTTTATTATTGCTTCTCTGCTGCTCTTCTTAACTTAATTTCTGTTACCTGTTGGGATGAGCACTGGGTGTTGTCTGGAAACCAATTTGACAATAAATTTCTTATTAAAAAATGAAAAAAATTAATTTCTGTTGCTTTGTCGACTACATTCTCTAGCAATCCTTTCAAACAGGGTTTGTGAATGGTACCTTTTCATCTTCTTGCTTATCTGAACTACCTAGATGTGTTCCCCACATGCATGATATTTTCACTTGAGTCTACGTTCCCAACCTTTTTCCATCATCAGGATTTGAAAGCTCTGGCTTCCCGGGGGGCCCCCCCCCCCCCCCATACTGTCACCTACTGCTGATGTGAAGTATGAGGTCAGTGTGATATTCTTCTTCTTTTTAATCCTGTGTATAATCTGCTTTTCTCTCAGGAAGATTTAGGACTTTCTCTTCATCCTTGGTGTTCTGAAATTTTACGATGATGTCAGCACTATACCTGTGGCATTTTTCATTTTTCCTGCTTGGGTCTTGTTGGGTACTTTTGTTCTGAGGACTCATGTATTTTATTAACTTTGGCAATTTTCTTCTATTATCATTTCAGCATTTTCACCCATCCCTCCTCTTTGTCCTCTTACTCTGAAAATGTTATTAGCTAGATGTGGATAATTATGGAATTCTTTCCCATGTTCCTATCTGTTTTTCATACTTTTCATCTCTTTTCAGGGAAATCCTTAGTTTAATCTTCCAGCCCACTGACTTGTTCCTCTTCTGTTCCCATTCTGCTATTTTATACATCCACTTTTTTTTTTTAACGTTTATTTATTGTGAGAGAGACAGGGTGCACATGTGTGCACACAAGCAGAAGAGGGGCAGAGAGAGAGAGAGAATCCCAAGCAGGCTCTGTGCTGTTAGCGCACAACCCCGTGCGGGACTCGATCCCACGAATCGTGAGATCATGACCTGAACTGCAATCAAGAATCAGATGCTTAGCCTACTGAGCCACCCAAGCACCCCGTCTACTTTTTTTTAATGTCAGTGATCAAAAAGTTAATTTTCAGGACCTCCATTTAATATAGCAGATGCACTGTCTGCTTCTGTGTCCATGAAGATACTGATTAAACTTATTCTAGAGCCCTCTTCTGTCTTTTTTGATTAACTTCACCTTCTGTTTGCTCCTTTAGTTGTTAAATTTGATGTCTGCTTTCATGGGGTTGTTTTTCATGGTGATTACTGTTGTGAGCTTGAAGCAGGACCTGGCAGGGCTCCATCCACCTGCTCTCGGGTCTCTTGACCATTTTTGTCTACACGGGCTCCTGTGTGCTTTCACCCCCAACAGCCGGCACCTGCATCTCTGTTGTTGGCCAGGCTGCAGCCTGCTGGACCACACTTTGCCAGTGCATACCAAGAGCCAGAAATGCCTGGGAGTTAATGTCCCTGGGGACAGTTTCTGTACGGATGGGTACAGGAGAGATAAATCCTCCAGGCCCCTCGCTCCTTGATGGGGACGACTCTGAGTTCTGACCTGTGCTGTCTCCAGAGCTCCCTGCATTAAGCCAAAGTTATCCCTTGAGGGCCTCTTGTTTGCTACGACACCCGTGGATGGCCTTCTCCGCTCCTGGTGCCACTTCCCCACTCTCCCCTCCTGGTCCCACTTCCCCACTCTCCCCTCCATTCTTCCTGGGAATATTTCCTTGTAAATCAGCTTCCCGCAAATCTTTGTCTCAGAAGCTGTTTACAAGAACCCAGCGGAAGACTGTGCCTATCTTCCCATGGAGGCTGTGCGGGGCTCTCTGTGAATCTTGTAGTTCACCACAGCTGGGTCCAGGGACAGGGAGGGCCTGAATGGGACATGTAAACACACACGCGCGTGTGCACGCAAATGGGTATCTAACATAAGGCATATGTATCTTTTAAGTATATTCTAGAAATTTGGAAGGGGAAGCTGGCACTTGTCCTCAGTCTGCCTTTGTAGCTCAATCTCCATAAACATCTATCCAGTTTTCGTTTTGTTAATCAAAAGCCAAAGCTACAGAAAGCAGGGCGATGCGAGATATCCATTCCTGACAGGGACATTTCTAACCTTCAGAGCACGACAGATTCAGCCGCAAACCCTGAGCTGCAAAACCTGAGCTTGGAAGTCAGTCATTCATCCCATTATTGAGCTCTTGCTGTGTACCAGTCACAAGCCAAGCAGGCTGCTACCCTCACAGAGCATGACGGCTCATGTTGTCACATGCATGCACGCACACTTCCCCATCACTATCTCCCTTCTTACTCCTTTTGGACGACAATTCGGCCACTTTTATCATAAGCTCTAAGGCGAAGACTAACATTCCTCTGACATAGGAATCTCTCACTTTAGGAAATTTGCCCTAGGGAAGTTATTCGAAAAAAGAAGAGGAAAAATATGTATGTGTAAAGATGTTTATGCTCATAAACATGAAAATTTATAAAACAACCTAAATGTGTAAAGGACAAATACTGCACGTGAGGCCCACTGGACAGACAATAATGCAGAAGTTGAAAATTATAATGGTCAGGACTATAGTTATCACGGAAATTGTTTACAAAGTTAAGTAAAAAGAGCTGACTGCAAAATTGTGTACACATTTGATCATGATCAATCATATTAAATACATATGTATGTGGGTCCAGATTGAATGAAATTCACTCTAACCAAAAAAAGAGGTGATGTTAAGGTAGTATGATTACAAGAGATTTTTCTCTCTTCGGTTCTCAAATGCCATTTGTTTTCCTATTTAGATTCTTTAAAAACTTTGACTACAAAAAATGTTACCAAGTGATTCTTAGAGAAGCCACCTAATTACCCCCTTACCCAGCTTCCAGTCATTCGCCCCCATATTCTGTTTCCTCTTTTCCAGGCCAAAATTCTATCTAGAATTCTATCTTATTAATGTATGTATTCCCTTATTACCATTTGCTTTACCCACGTAGAATGTAAACCCCATGAGCAGACAGACCCCATTATTTTAGTTACCTATATCCCCAGTGTCTTCAGCGCCAACTACTGGAGACTATTTGCTAAATGATGGTATTCATTCACTCGTCCATCCCATGGTCTTGATAAGTCAATGTCAAAATGCCCTTCACTTCACAGACTGTAATACCTTCTATGATCTGACCCTTGTTTCCTCTATCCTTTTACTTCCTGACACTTCTGGCCTCAGATTTTAAGCTCTAATGATTCTGACTGCTCTGTTTCCCTCACATGCCACACTGTGCCCAGGACCACGTTTTCTTGCTTCTCATCCTGCTGATGCCTCTGCCCAAGATGTCCCTTCCATCTCCCCTCACCTGGTCAACTCCTACCTAAGGTTCAGCTGGGTGGCCATCTTCTTCTCCCTTAACTGCCCACTTGGAGCCAGGTGTGCCCTGACTCCTGGGATACCCAATGCTCGCCTCCAGCGATGCACTTTATAAAGCACTTTGTGCGGTGTCCCCGTCAGACGAGGAGCCTGTGAGAGCAAGGGCAGTGTCTTACTCACTTATACTGACCTGTTTCCCGGTCAGTCCCTGGTATGCAGTAGGTGCTCTATAAATATTTGTTGATCTGTGATTTTGCATAAAAACCCACATGCCTGGCCTCTCCTTAAAGAGGAATAGTTCTTGCAACAGGACAGTGATTAATTGGAACTTTACTTTTTTAAATGTTTATTTATTTTGGGGCGGGGGCGGGGGGGTTGCGTGACAGAGGATCCGAAGCAGGCTCTGTGCTGTCAGCAGAAAGCCCAATGCAGGGCTTGAACTCACAAACCGTGAGATCGTGACTTGAGCCGAAGTCAGACGCTCAAATGACTGAGCCACCCAGGCACCCCGTGATTGGGACTTTAAATAGATGTGCTTTCCTGATTACACAGACATGCAACGGGCAGTTTTCCAGTCCCCACCATTCTCCATAGTCTGCCCAGTCTAAGCTCGACTGTTAATGTCTTAAGAGAAACTATGAAAAGTTGGAAATAAGGTGATAGCATATCCGTTCAGTGTTGCAGGAGAAGATGACCTCTCAGGCCCTGCCAGGGGTTTAGTTCTCTAGGGCCTTACTGTCCAATACTGTGGCCTCTAGCCACCTGTGGCTATTTAAGCTTTAATTATAATTAAATAAGTTTCCAAATTCAGCTTCTCAGCCACACTAGCCACATTTCAGGGGCTCCTTAGCCACACGTGTCTAGTGGCTCCTGGATTAGACAGCCCAGATAAAGAATATTCCATCACTGTAGAAAGTTCTGTCAAGAGAGTGCTGGTCTCAGAGATATACTTGGCTTAATTTACCATTTATAATCAATTAGTGAACTTATAAAGTCATGTGCTAACTTATAGATTTTGTCCAAATAGATTTCTGTGGGAAAAGATAACACCAGGTTACAGTTACGGTTTCATTGCCCTGTGAGACATGAACTGTTCAATTTTTTTCGCTCTAACTCGGCGAAGTTATCTTGACATGCCTTGACTGACCAGAGAAGCTGGTTCCCTCATTAGTGCATGTAGTGGATTGAACGGAGGCTCTCAAAAACACAGGTGAGGCCCAAATCCCTGATTTTGTGTATGTCGTCTTATTTGGCAAAAGGGTCCTTGCAGGTATGATTAAATCAAGGGTCTTGAGATGAGATCGTCCTGGATCCCCTGTGTGAGCCTTAAGAGAAGCGTCCTTACAGGAGACAGAAGAAAAGGAGGAGGCAGCAGAATGAAGACGGAGGCGGAGAGCAGAGACTTGTGGCCACAGGTCAAGGAGGCTATGAAAATGCCAAAGTCACTAGAAGCTGAGAGGCAAGGAAGGAGTCTCCCTTAGAGCCTTTGAGGGCACGTAGCCCTGGCGACCTCGTGATATGGGGCTTCTGGCCCCTGGAACTGTGAGAAAAACAAACTTCTGTTGGGTGAAGCCATCTGGTGTGTGGTAATTTGTTACAGCAGCCTTAGGACACTGATACGATCAGCTAGACAAACATTTGGCATATGCTCATTTTACATTTCTATGAGAATCATATATATATTTTTTAAGTTTATTTATCATTGAGAGAGACAGAGAGAGTGATCAGGGGAGGGGCAGAGAGAGAGAGGGAGAGAGGGAATCCCAAGCAGTGTCCGCCCTGTTAGCCCAGAGCCCGACGTGGGCTTGAACCCATGAACCGCGAGATTACGACCTGAACTGAAGTTGGATGCTTAACCGACTGAGCCACCCAGGTACCCCAAGAATCATATTTTGAAGTTTAAAAAATTTTACTTTGAGATTTGTCATTTATATCCAAGTTTGTGCTATTCTTTTCTCTTGTATTCTTACACTTATTATTATTATTATTATTATTATTATTGTTATTACTACCCTCCTGACCCTGACAGGTTTTGAGATTGAAACACAATCCTTGACCTCATGCCCCAACCCTACAGGAAGAAATAGTCCAGAGACAGACAACGTACTGAGAGGAAAGTGAATGTGGTGCCCGAGAGCACAGATTCTGGAACCAGCCTGCTTGGTTCAAGTTCTGGTTCCGCCATGAGTTATGCCACGTTGGGCAAATTGTTGGTCCTCTCTGATCCTTGCTTGCCTCATCTGTAAAGTGGGATAATAATAGCAACTACCTCATAGGACTTTTTATCTCCACATAATGTACACAAAGATGCACACCGAGGCCTGATGGAATTCACTGATGCCGTAAGCAGTGAATCAACATTTTAACGACTGATTTTTTTTTTAACTTTTTTTTTCAACGTTTATTTATTTTTGGGACAGAGAGAGACAGAGCATGAACAGGGGAGGGGCAGAGAGAGAGGGAGACACAGAATCGGAAACAGGCTCCAGGCTCTGAGCCGTCAGCCCAGAGCCGGACGCGGGGCTCGAACTCACGGACCGCGAGATCGTGACCTGGCTGAAGTCGGACGCTTAACCGACTGCGCCACCCAGGCGCCCCTTAACGATTGATTTTACAGTCGTCCTGCGAAAGTAAAACTGTGGTGCAGTTGGGTTTGTAAAAATATGGAACTCTTCATGAATTTGCACAGGGACCAGGAGAAGCTTGTCTGTACTGTTCCAGTTTTAGCATATATGCTGCCGACGTCAGCGGTAGGTGCAAAGTATTTTCATGTGTCGGGGACATTAACTTGCATGTCAACAGTCTCTGCGTCCTGGGCTGGGCTCCCTGGGAACCACGTGGACTCAGAGAGAGTTTGTGGGCGGGATGTTTATCAGGGATCACCCCGGGGACCACCGACTGTGGAAGGGAGCAAAGGGCATCGAGAAGTGGCAGCTGAGATGCAACCCAACAGCAGCCTTGGTGACCCCACGCCTTTCAGCATTATCCTGATTTGAGCCGACACAACCAGGCCCTTAGACCATCCGCCGCCCTCGGTCACCGGATGTGGACCACCTCTGGAGGAGTGACCCTGGTCTAGGTGACCCCTGAAGGGGCTGACAGCCGAGGCTGTCCACTGACAGTCCTCCTCCTAACAGCTGAGCGACAGCAGAGGGAGCCGGAGGCGGTGAGTCCTCTCGGCAGTCTTCACGTTTCAACGTCCCGGGAATCCTGAGAAACAGAGGCCCTGCCCCGGGTGTGCTGACTATGGCACAGTCCTTCCCCTCTCTGGCTGCGGGTGACACTTCCGCGTCATTTTCTTCCACCCACTCTGCCCCTCCCTCCTCTTTTTCGAGATTGCTCTTGGTGCTGACTGGCATGGAATGGAGGGGAAGCCGGAGGAAGGGAGAGGCCAGATCTGAGCAGAGAGCCAGAACTCCTTTCCTTCCAGTTGCCTGGGCTGGCCCCTCCCCATGCTGCGATGCTGCCGCAAGGTGTGTGTCCCCCTGCAGCCCCGGGCCAGCCTCAGAACCCCTCTTTGCAGGAGGAGGAGGGCTGCCTTCATGTAATCCAAGGAACTGCTCTTTAAAAGCTTAAATTCCCAAGGGATTATTCCCACGAGGGGGGGTAAAGGAATAAAAGGAACCCACTTCTGTAAACACGAAACAAAGATCAGAACCAGGGTTTAAAGGCAATGCTCAACTAAGCCACAGAAAAGCACGCAAGACTGTAATCCATTCTGGGATGGGTTTTCATTTCTGATCTGAAGGAACGGTTAAGTGAGTGAGGTAGACATAGGATTTGGCAGGTCGGAGATGCCAGAGGTTTGAGATGCAACAATCTCAAGCTGCCTGTTGATGCTGTCAAGGGAAGCAGAGGGCTGTGGAAGGGACCCGTGCGTTTCTCCTCATGACAGCGCGGCCATGTAGTCCCCCGGCTGCAAGGAGGGAGACAAAGCCACAGGGTAAGAGTGATGCTGGTGTTACCAAAATCAGGCTTGACGTTGTCTCTCCCTTTGCATGGATTGAGACTGAGGTTTTTTTTTTTTTTTTTTTAATTTTTTAAATGTTTTTATTTATTTTTGAGACAGGGAGAGACAGAGCATGAGCAGGGGAGGGGCAGAGAGAGAGGGAGACAGAATCTGAAGCAGGCTCCAGGCTCTGAGCCATCAGCCCAGAGCCCGACATGGGGCTCGAACTCACGGACTGTGAGATCATGACCTGAGCCGAAGTCGGCCGCTTAACCGACTGAGCCACCCAGGTGCCCTAAGACTGGGTTCTAATCCTCATTCTGCCATAACCCCAGGAGAGTCACTGAACCCGGGCCTTGGTTTCCTTATCTGTACGATGGGGATAATACCCACAGCATCAGTACTGGCCTTGTGTGCAAGCATGCAAACCAAGTCTGCCTAAAGTAAACAAGAAGGGGAGATATCGGAATTGATGGAATCCCAGAGGTGGGGGAAAGAGGGCACGAAGTCAGGAGGCTCAGAAGGCAGCTTGCCTCAGTGGGTTGGCTGCGCCGGCAGGATGAGCTCCCATCCCCGAACCAGAATAAACATGTAGAACACTTTTATGGCAAGTTGACAGGGTGACTTTCAAGTGTGTGATCAGAGGACTGGTCGTTTCCAACAAGGAATGGCCTGTGTTGGGTATTGTTGAACTCCTGTGGTCATCAAGTAAGACCGCACGTTGGTCTGCTACACACGGGGGAAGCACTTTCAGAAGCAGTGTCCTGAGCTGCCTTGGCATCTGACAAGCCACTCGGGGAAGGGCAGCACACCATCTGCCCCCCATCCCCGGCGTTACTCCTGCATCAGTGTGGCCACTTGGAGTGTAGTCAGCGAATCTCTTTGCATTTGTGTTGATTTTAGGCCTGAAGCCTCTGGGCACACCCACTTGCCAGGACTAGGCTACTCCAGCCCTTAGGCTTGTCCCCCATCCAGGAAAAGCCTAGATGAAGCAGGCAAGTGTAGACAAAACAGGCATTCTCTTAAGAGCCTACAACAACGTCCGCCCAGACGTCATTCCAAGGCCAGTCGTGACCTTCACATCTTGCCAAATGCAGAAATGGCTACTTGCCACCCCCAGGATCCCTTCTGTGCTTTGCTCCTTGCTTCCTCTTTACTTGCCCCTATTTTTAGCAGGGCACATTGTGACCAAGAGAAAAACACTGATTTCCTAGCCTCCTATGCCTTTAGATGTGTCTATGTGACTTGCTTCTGACCAGTAAGATAAATTGTGCAGGACGCCCAGCAAGGCAGTGTGAAGGGAGCTGACTCAGCAGGGCGGAGCCCCTTCTTGCCTTTACTTCTCTTCTCCTGGCTTGGAGCCCCAGCAGCCGATCTTGGACCCTGAGGTCACTTGGAGGACAGAAGCTATAAAACAGGATGGAGCCCCAGTAACACAGAGTTTAGATCCCATCATCCTTGGACGCTTGCCTTTGCACTTTCTTTGTAGAAGGAAGAAATAGGCTTCTATCACGTTTAAGCCATTCTTTGATTTTTCTGTTTCACACAGCTAAGTCTAATCCCGACTGATACATAATCTACAGGTTCCCTCTTCTCCTTCTTTCACTGACAATTATCCATGAAGCAACCTTCCCTTATCCACCCTCATCCCAGAAGTCATTGAGGAAAGCAGGCTAGGAGGCCAGCAGTCTGATTACACATTCCCACAGGCGTATTTCGACTTATAAAAGGATACCAGAAAACACAGTGTGTTACCCAAAAGAAGCATCATGGCACTGGTTGAAGTACAATTTGGAGTCTTGTAACTCCTCTGTGTAGACCTAGATACAGGCAGGGACTCTGAGGAATGCACCCAGTGCATCCTCTGGCTTTGGGCAGCCACGTGTAAGCACTTGGACACGGTCATGAGAAGAACAATAAAAGCTAACCTGTTACCGGGGCACCTGGGTGGCTCAGTGGGTTGAGCGTCTGACTTTGGCTTAGGTCATGACCTCATGTTCTGTGGGTTGGAGGCCTGTATTGGGCTCTGCCCTGACAGTGTGGAGCCTGCTTCGGATTCTCTCTCTCCTCCCTCTCTGCACCTTCCCTGCTCCCACTCTTGCTCTCAAAAATAAACAAATAAGCATTAAAAAAAAAAAAAAGTTAATCTGTTACTTCTAGGATCCAGGCAAACATGTGTTTGGAAAGGCTATAAATTATATGCAGGTTCACAAAACAACTATTCCTCATATCCTACCATTAAAAAAAAAAAAAAAGTTGGTCTTCTCCAGAATAATCACATAGAAGTTTGAACTCTTCTCTTAAAACCACTGACTTTTTTTTTTTTTACAGAATCTATAAAGAAATTGCTTTTGAATTTAGAAGTTGAAAGCTCTAACATTTATAAGTGATTAGAGAAATCTATTCACTGAGAAGTGTCATACAACTATAACAAAATCCATTGTTCCTCCGAATACTGTAACTTGTACATAACAGGTGGGCAGACTGATTTATGAAACTTTTTTCGCTTCCCATGAACCATGAGTTTATTACAAAAAAGTACATAATTTTATTTTTATTTTTTTTTATTTTTTAGAGAGAAACAGAGCACAAGTTGGGGAGAGGGGCAGAGAGAGAAAGAGAGAGAGAGAGAGAGAGAGAGAGAGACAGAATCTCCACAGTGGGCATAAAGCCTGACGCTGGGCTCAATCCCATGACCCTGGGATCATGACCTCAGCCAAAATCAAGAGTTGGATGCTCAACCGTTTGTTCCACAGACAGTTATATAAATTAAACTTTCTCTTTATAGCTTTGTCCTTACCAATGATATCGTTATCTTCATAGTAAACTAACGTATTTCCAAAAAGATACACATATACACACGTGCATATATGCACACATGTACACAATCACTTGCTCTTTCTCACACAGTCAGGTTGATATTGGGCTAAAAAGGTTTTAGAGTATTTTAGGTTATTCTAACTTAAAAAAATTAATTACCGGGGGCATTCACTTTCACATGCCCCCTTTCTGTAAAGAGAGCTTTCCTACTATTCTTACTTCCTAATCTTATATTCTAATAAACTTTTGAAAAAACCCACAAACCCACAAAAAAATTAATTATCCAGAAATACTGTGAAATTCACAGTACTTCTAACTACCTGTGACTAAGACAATGGAACTTTTATCGTGATTTTTTAGCTAAGTGTGCCTATATCTTTGCCTCCTGTCCCATATGTTTGTTTTAAAGCTAACCTGTCACAATTGCTACATTTATAAAATCAAGTTTCTCTGTGGTTGATATCCAGAAACTAATTTTGAATACCTTGATAAAATCCGATGAACATATTAACAACCGGAAAATAGCACCGCATACTTCTCCAGCACCCCGCTCTGTGATTTCATAGGGCAGTGAGCCTTTCCTTATAAGAGGACTTCTTCCATTTGAAGAATGAGAGTTGCCATAAAGAAAGGGACAAAGGAGAGAACTTTTGGCAGAATCACTTGCAGCAACATTAGTTATTTACATTCAAGTCTCCAAATTCGCTTACTAGACGTCTTTTGGTTGCTGTGGTTTCTTTTTGAACTTGCGATTCCCTATAGTTCATGTCCATTACGAAAGAAGGAGTGGTGTAACAAAGAAGTGTAACATGTTCAGTGACAGTTGCCTAAGAAAAGGCTGGAACTGTAATTTCATCTGCGATGCCTTCCTTTTCTCTGGTCGGTGCCTCTGCTTCTATGAACTGGCATGCTTCACGCCCAGCCCAAAACAGAAGGCAAATATGACATAAGTCTCCAATTGCTTAATCAAATAAACAAGCCTAGAGCCTGAACATAAACTTCATGCCTTTTATTATAATCACAGTTGAACAGGCTTGGCTGGACTTCAGTCATTTATCACCAGCAGTTTGTGCTTGCGTTTGGGAGGGGTTCAGAGATACATCATCTTCTCCCCAGCCCAAGCCCATCCCTTGGCACTGACTGTGCCACTGACTGTGGTCAGTGCAGCGGGTCCAGACCCTCGGTTGCCATGGTTGCCACACCCTCATCTGACTTGGCAGGGCTGGCAGAATGAGTAGATGAGCCCTCAGCAATGTTGCTCCCACAAACACCTTCCGCCCTGGCGTATTATTGCTTTGAAAAAAACTGCATGCATTGTTTTTGTTTTGCTGCATTGTTATTTTACGGAAACGTTACATGCCATCCACGAATATATTCTCTTCATAAAAATTTAAAACATCTAAACTCAATAGCACCATCAATTAACTGGATATAATTGACATCTATAGATGATTTCATCGAAAACATCAGAATACAAATTCTACTTAAGCTCACATGGAATATACAAGATAGACCACATTCTGGGCTATAAAATACACCTCAAGAAATTTCAAAGAATGGAAAGCATACAATGTATGTTTTCGGACCACAAAGGAATTAAATAGAAATCAATAACAGAAAGAGAGCAAGAAAAATCCCCAAATACTTGGAGATTAAACAACATACTTCCAAATAATACACAGGTCAAAGAAAAAAATGTTAAGAGAAATTTCAAAATATTGTGAGTTAAAGGAAAATACAACTTCTCAAAATTTCTCAAAAATCCAGCAAAAGCAGTGCTTACAGGGAAATTTATAGCAGTCGATGGATACATTAAAAAGAAAAAAAGATCTAAAATCAGTCACCTAAGCTTCCATTTCAGGAAACTGGAAAAAGAAGAGCCAAAAAAAATCAAATCCAGAGTAAGCAGAGGAAAAGAAATAGTAAGAATTAGAGCAGAAATAATTAAATTAAAGCAAATCATATCCAAGAATGTATAAAAAGAATTATACACCACAACCATGTGGGATTTATTCCACATATGCAAGGCCGGTTCAACATTAGAAAATCAATTAATGTAATCCATCACATCAACAGGCTAAAGAAGAAAGATCACGGGGCGCCTGGGTGGCGCAGTCGGTTAAGCGTCTGACTTCAGCTCAGGTCACGATCTCGCGGTCCGCGTCGGGCTCTGGGCTGATGGCTCGGAGCCTGGAGCCTGTTTCCGATTCTGTGTCTCCCTCTCTCTCTGCCCCTCCCCCGTTCATGCTCTGTCTCTCTCTGTCCCAAAAATAAATAAAAAACGTTGAAAAAAAATTTAAATAAAAAAAAGAAGAAAGATCACATGATCATATCAATAGATGCAGAAAAAACATTTGACAAAGTCCAAGACCCATGCATGATAAAAACTCTCAGTAAACTAGGAATAGAGAGGGAACTTAACTTGATAAAGAACATCTACAAAAAACATACCACAAATATCACACTTAATGGTGAGAAATTAGAAGCTTTCCTGCTAAGATCAAGAACAAGGCAGTCTGGGTGGCTCGGTCTGTTAAACATCTGACTTCAGCTCAGGTCACGATCTCCCGGTTCTTCTGACTTCAAGCCTGCGTCGGGCTCTGTGCTGACAGCTTGGAGCCTGGAGCCCACTTCAGACTCTGTGTCTCCTTCTCTCTCTGTCCCTCCCCCAGTTGCGCGCGCATGCTTTCTCTCTCTCTCAAAAATAAAATAAACGTTAAAAAAGAACAAGGCAAGTGTGCTTCCTCTCATCACTCCTTTTCAATACTGTACTCTTAAAATGTCATACGTAGTTCATTTTTCTTCCTTATCTTCTGTAGAAGTAGAGGATGGTGCGGTCTGATTTGTATTTAACATCCTGAGGAAGGTATTCTGAGGATGGAATCGATGGGAGTTTTATCACATGCACACCCTCATTCCACATACTCTACAGCACACTTCAACCCGTTTCTGATTACATGGTCTTTGTTCTTAGCATCTGCCCAGGCTTTTCCTTTCAGTTGTCTTATATGACTCCTCCTCAAAGGGCTGGCAGAGACCCCCTCCTCCCCTCTCCCCTCCCCAAGCCATCATCTAGGACTATCATAGCTCCAAGGATCTGCAGAAGTTCCTGGGATCTGCTCCGTCCTTCAAACACTTTCTCAGCTCGATTTGCCCATACAACCAACCTTTTAAAAGTGGAGTGGCCATAGCTGTGGTCTCCAGCTATGAGAGGCAGGCAAGGAGGTTTTCCAAGTAATGAAAGATCACGTCTGACTTCTGACTAAATGTGGCAGATTGAACAAACACATTAACTCTGCCCTTTCTCCACATCCTATTAAATGACAGTAAATTAAAAACAACAATATAAAGCCACAAGAAAAAGGGAACCAAAGAGGAGTTGGCAGCAGATGAGCAATATCAATAAAACCTTAGAAAAGTGAAAGCAGATGGAAAGATGATAACTGCCTTCACAGAACAAAGAAATTGAAACCTATTTCTTATAAATCAGGAGGCATATTTGCTTGGCTGAACACAGGATTTGGAGGACCTCTACGCACTGAGTAAAGGGTGGGGCTAACCCCAGGAATTGACTGAAAGTTGAACTGAGGAGCAGTTAGACCCAGATTCCCTTCCCTAACCCAGTCAGCCAAATACCCTTCCTGTATTAGTTATCTGTTGCTACATAATGAAATACCTCATGATTTGGGGGCCTAAGGCAAAAATAAACACTTATTACCTCACCGTTTCTGTAAGTCAAGAATTCTGGAGTGGCTTAGCTGGGTGGCTCTGGCTCAGGGTCTCTCATGAGGTTGCAGTCAAGATGCTGGTGGGAACCGTGGCCACCTAAAGACTTGACTGGTGTTGGAGGACCCACCTCCTATAGGGATGGCGCACTCCCATGCCTGGCAAGTTAGTGTTTGTGGGCAAGGAGCTGCAGTCTTTCACCACATGGACTTCTCCACTGAGCTGTTTGTGTAACCTCACAACATGGCTGCTGGCTTTACCCAGAGCAAGTGGTCCCAGACGGCAGGTGGAAGCTATAATGTCTTTTATGACCTCACCTTGGAAGTCACACTCCACGATTTCTGCAGTATTATCCTGGTGATTCGGGTTCCTCTACTCCATACAGGAGGGGACTACATAGGAGTTGCAAATACCACGCAGTGAGAATCACAGGGTGTCATCTTGAAGGCCGGCCACTAAATCTCCTTCATCTCTTTAAATGTCTCACTTTTTAATATGAACATAGAGATGATGATCACCAGGAAAACTTTTCACTTGAAAGAGAGACCAAAAAGGGGCACCTGGGTGGCTCAGTCAGTCAAGCGTCCGGCTTTGGCTCAGATCACGATCTCAAGGTTTGTGGGTTCAAGCCCCGCGTCGGGCCCTGTGCTGACAGCTCAGAGCCTGAAGCCTGCTTTGGATTCTGTGTCTCCCTCTCTCTCTGCCCCTCCCCCACTTTCTCTCTTTCTCTCTCTCTTTTTCAAAAATAAATATTTTTAAAAAGAAAGAAAAAGAGACCAAAACAAAAAGAAAGAACTCAGAAAAAAACAATAGGAAACAGAAGGAAATTAAAAAAAAAAAAAGAATTAAGTCTTCAGAGGGAAAAAGTAAGATATCACAACCATGAAAAAAGACTAGGATATATTATAACAACAAAATGACACTATTCCCTTGCCCCCCACCCCAATATTTGCTAAGTCTGTACAATGTGACAGTCCCTCTTCTAAATAGGACTGTGTATGTATTAACTCACTAAGTCCTCCAAATGACCATCCCAGGAGGTAGGTTCTATTACTCTGTTTCATGGAAGCATTAAATAATGTCTCCAAGGCACAGCTGGTAAACGGAAAAGTCTAGAGTCGAACCCAGAGCCAGAGCTCTTAGAAAAGAAGGCATCAGTCCCCGTAATCAGTTCCCTCTCTAGAGAAGGAAAGAACGCTGATTTCAGATGCAGATTGAACGGTGAGAAAGTCAGCAGGGTAGAGCTGGAGGTAAGGGATGAGCCTGTCTGCACTACGTGCCCTAACGGAGAGGGGGTTCCAGGGCTGAGGGGCAGAGGACGTGGCACAGGGCCTGGCTCACTGCACTGTGGATCCGTGTGCCACAGTTCTTCAGGGTAGCCCCTTAAGAAAACTCTGGAGCAGAATCAGGAGTTGAGGGGTCAGCGTCTGGAAACTGGAAACCATGGCTGTTCTTGACCACAGCGATAGCTACCACTTAGTGATCAATCACATCACCCCAACCTGCGCCACAGGCCTGTCTTAAAAAGGAAACAACAGTTCGGAGACTTTTCCAAGGTCTCATAGTTAGCAGGTGGCAAAGTGAGGTCAGGCCCTAGGCCAACCTGGCCTTCGACTGTGCCTTTTCTCAGTGTGAGAGATTGCTTGATCCAATTCCTCACCTCTCCTTGTGTCCACACTCTTTACACTTCCACGTCCTCTTACGGCATTTGACCATGGCTGCTTTGGCTAATGGACCATTCGCATGCGTGATGTGGCCAAAGGCGTGAAAGTACCTATGACTTGGGTCTTGATCTCATGCACCTCTGCCATCACAACAATGGGGACAAGCCTAAACCAGCCCACAGTTCTCAAGAACAGGATGGGAGACACATGCGGCAGAGACGCCCCAGCCTAGGTCAGCTGTCCTCCAGCCGACCCGCAGAATCCACATGAATAAATGATTGTTATTTTAAGCCACTGAATTTTGAGGTGTTGGTTATGCAGTTTTCGCAGCATTAACGAACTGTATACCACACGCGAAAAAGGCCTGCCATCCAGATAAATAAATGGATGACTGACAGCTGGGAGTAAGGAAAAGGCTCGTGGTCTGCCTGGCTAGGGTCGCCAGATTTAGCAAATAAAGCTTATTCATTCATTTACTCTGCGTCCGTGTCATCCCCCTCGATAAATTTAAATTTCGGATGGACATCAAATAATTTTTTAGTATAGGTACGTCCCATGCAATATTTAGGAAATACTTAACATTAAAAAAATTGTTCATTGTTTATTTAAATGACATATTTAGCTAGGCTTCCTATAGTTTATCTGGCAACCCTGTTCGGGCACACTTGCAAGAGTCACATCACGTAGAAAACACTTGTGTGTAAAAATGGGCCTGAGCTAGAAAAAAATGCCTGGGTGCCTCAGTCGGTTGAGCACCTGACTTGGGTTTCAGGTCACGATCTCGTGGTTCATGAGTTTGCCAGTGTGGAGCCTGCTTGGGATCCTCTGTCTCCCTGTCTCTCTGCCCCTCCCTGGCCCGCATGGTCTCTCTCAAAAACAAACACTGAAAAAAAAAAAAAGAGAGTTGAAAATAAGAAGTCACCTCCTCCCGTCTCCATTAGACAACATGTTCATGGCAGATTTTAAGTCTCTCACGTAGCCTTTCCTAAAGGGACGGAGTCAGACAAAAAGCTGCCTGAAACACTAGGAAAGGGTGGGCTTGCCAGTGGTTGGGGAAAGTCTCTTTCAGCCTTGCTATTCAACCACTCTCAAACTGGGGGTTCATGGGGAGGGCTGGTTCCAGCGGTCTATGATACGACAGCAAGCATCCCTCCCAACCTGAAACCTGCAACCCTTTTGCTGGATCCAGGACGCGTTTCCTGGGTTACTGCACCATCTGTCTCCAAGGTGCCTGTGAGGGAAAGGCGCTGCGGGGGGCAGGGAGAGAAGGGCTGCAGCCCAGGCCCCGGAAGGGACTGTCCAAGGACTGTTTGTGAAGAGGTCAGGCAAGTAGGGAGCAACCAGTGAAGCCAGCAGGGCTGGATGAATCAGAAAGAAGAAATCGAACACTAAAGAGGCCAGAGTGCAGAAAAGCCGCCTGGGGGACTCAGTCCACCCTCCACCTCCATCTCTCTTTAGCAGATTGGGGCCAGTCACCGTTTTGGGCTTTGCACAGCCTAATTGGCCATCTTTGTGAATAATCACCAACTCAATCCAGGAAGGAGTTCCATGCTGTCAGCCAGCAGCACAGACTGTTGCAGGACAAATGAAACAACTTCATCCTCTGGGCAAACTTGCAAATTATTACAAATTTCCCCATCACTCCTCCACTCACAGCTGGCTGGAGAAGTGTGTCAGTTTTTCCATGGAGATGTGAGACTTTTTCTCCATTTGATTTCTCATGATTAAGCAAATCCTTATGGCTCTTTACTTTCATTCCTGGTTCCCTTTCCCCTGACACTGAAACAGCAGGCCTTGCTCCAGAGCACTGGTCGGGACACAGGCACCAGGCTCACCCACGCGTGGCCTTGGTCAAAGACAGATTTCTGAAAGGGACGCTGGCCAGCTAAAATTTTGCATCCCCTGATAAATGACATCATGAAAACCAAACGTGCATAATGCGGTCATCAGTGCAGAACAGCCTTGACATAAACCACAGTTCACTCATCTGAGGACCAAGGTTGACGTAACCACTGATAATGCTGCCCCTGAATGCTGACAGTAGGGCTTCTCAGCTTTCTGCAGACCCAGGCTCCCACTCACATGTTGCTTGTAGATTTCATAGAGTCTCTCTCCAAACTCACATGTTGCTAGTAGATTTCATAGACTCCCTCGCTTGGACTCAATTCAGTTAATAAGTATCAAGCCCCTACGGTGCTCATCACACCATGCTAGGCTCCAGAGGAATACAATAATTAATAATGCACAGGGTCTAGCTTCAGTGAGTCTGCCGTTTGCAAGGAAAGGAGATCTACAAATTGTTGCAATGTGGGAAGAGACCATTAAGGACCTGCACAGTAGTAGCCGCGACTGGAACAGGGGATGTGGAGAGATGTTCCTTGGCAGGAAAGGCTGGGAGAGGAAGGTGTCTCATGGAGGAGGCAGCATTGGAGCTGGGCCATAAAGGGCTTCAGTAATGACCTCTGGGAGGTCAGGAAAGTCTAGGCACCAGGAGGAACAAAACTGTGGAGGGAGGGTTTGTAACAGGAGTCAGAACCTCAGAAGCTCTCCCTCAGAGGAACACTCAGATCTTGGCCTGTGTCCCCAGCTGGACCCCAGATCGTGGTGGGGTCTCTGACTCCCAGGGCATAGCCCGAAGCCCATACCTTCCTTTCTTATTTGGAAAGCTAGATTCTAAAACAGTTTACCCCAATAGCTTCAAGGATGAATCTTGCGTATACCGATGTTAAGTTACAGTCACGATTCCTTAGGCTGTTTCTTTAGAAGATCTCAAGTAGTTTCATCGTGAGCTCCACCTGTCTCTGTTGATAACGTAAATTCTCCCCATTGCAAAAACTTTTGGAGCAGCGGCAAACCAACCTGTCAAGTGAAATCGATTTATTCGCTCAACTGGAATGACCCCAGCCACTTAACACATCCCTTGAGAGGGAGCAGTTTACTTCATTCAACCCATAGGATCAGGCTGATTATCACATAATAATGTAACATCTTCTTGAGGAAGTCAAGGTAGAAATGACCATTCCCACTTAATAAATGGAGGAAGTGGAGTACAGTTTTCACAGTTACTCAAGAGAAATACTCCTAGCCTAAGAATGTGTTCCCCAGATCATCCCAACAGGATCATCCTCGCACGGTTTCCTTAGCTAGAGGATGAATTCCAGGCTTCCTTTGCATCCCTGTATGTGTATTTCTCTTAGCCAGAAAGCCAAATGCTGGGACTTCTCTATCATGATAGGGAAAGAGAAATCTAGTTTTGCAATCCCCCCGCTAAATACCCGGTAGCCTCCGTTTTCTTCCCTTCAGGACTATTCCTTCCGATCTCTCTTGCTCTTTAGAATGATTCTGGAAGTTCTTTCTGAATCTGCAGCTTACAGGCTGAGGGAGAGCTCAGAGCCCCGACAAGCTAAGTCTCATTCTGTGACAAGCCGCCTCCAGGGATTCAGTCCGTGAGGAAGTGACATGTGCAGCCGTGTCAGCTTCCAAAACTTCCACCTGGCCTTGATCACCCAGGGTCTCCAGACACTTGTGTGTGTTGATCTTGGGATGCAAAACAGCTGCTGGCCTTTGAGGCGTCTTGGTAACTATGGAGACAGGAACATAAACATCGATGAGGATGTCAGGGAGCGGGCGCCTGTCTGAGGGGGAAAGCATTGGCGGGCCGACTTGGCTCTGTCGGGATGTGTTGTAAATGATGAAAGCAGGATTCCCAGGCCTCTCTTTTCTCCAGCGAGGTGACCGTAGCTCTGTAGTGGGGCTCTGCCACTCTGCTTCCTCTGCACCCGGGTACTGGGTGACTCGTTCGCTTACGCCACAAATAGGTACCGAGGGCCTGCCATGTGCCAGGCGCAGTGTAGGGCCCAGAGACGGAGGTGCAGGGCAGAGTCCCTGCCCTCACAGGGCTTCCCAGGGTGTGGGGCTTTCAGAGCTAAAATCGGGAAGGGCCTGATCAGATTGGGACACGTTGGTCACCCACGCAGGGGGACGGACCATTCACAAGTACACAAATAAACACCTCAAGTTCAAATAGTGATAAATGGAGTGAAGGAAATAACCAGGCTGATGTGATACCAATTGAGTGGGGGCTGGGGGCTGGGAGGAGGCTTCTGCTGACAGCAGGGTGGAGGGGGCCACTCTGAACCCAGGCCCCAGGAGCCAGGGAGGTATGTTGCAGATTGAGGGAACAGGGACAAAGTTGGCACACGCCTCTGAGGAAGAGGAGGAGGAGTGCAGTGAGCAGGGGAGCAGAGCAGGAAATAAAGTCAGGAGGCCCACTCGGGCCAGGCGGGTATGTCCCTCAGGCCGCGGTAAGGAGCTAGGATCCTGCAACAATATTCATCCAGCGACCTGGCATCTCTGGGGCCCAGATACTCTCAGGGGCGTTACGTAATCTAACTCATTTTATCCTCACAACAAAGGTAGGCTCCTCTCATTATTCCCCTCTTGCCGCAAGTGAAAATACCGAGGCCCGAGGAGGGGCGAGGATGCTCCCACGTTCACAGAGCCCCGTGGGGCAGAGAGTGGGGCTTCACGGCCAGCTAGTCCCGCTCTCTTATGTCCCCACACTGCGTCAGGTTGCGAGCAGCGAGGCTTCAGGATCTGATTTGCACTTGGGCCAAACCCTGTCTGCGGCCTCCCTGTGTGACCGGCCCACTCCAGCGCCGCGGGATCCCGGAGCTTCGCGGACGCGTTCGAGTCGCCGATCAGCCGTGGGCTGTGCCGCTGTAATATTTTCATAATGGGCTTCAAAGGGAAGAAGCCAGGGAGGTGAAAATATTATGGCACATTGCCTCTTTAACTTCCACTTTGCTTCTTTATAACCACCCTCGATATGTTATTCTTGCCCCTTGTTGAATGTAGAAAACAACATAACCATCCAACTGCACAGGCTGTAATATCAGCAGCCAAATTACTTTATTGGCGGTGGTTAACAATGGGTTTTCTCTCCTCCACCGTTTCTGATAAAATGTTTGCACAGCATTATATGGGGAAATATAGAACTACGGCAATAAAAAACGAACAAGGGTAATTTGTGTGTTGGCATTTCCACAATAGAATGTCAAATATTTCATACCCTGGTGATACTCAGCCTTTCTACGCGTACTGCTACTTTCTTTGAAAAGAATGCTTTACGTTCATTTTATTATTAATCTTAAGCTGCACAACATACATTATATACACTCTTTTTGTATGTTTCTCAAACAGTATTTTCAAGTCTGTGATAAAAATAAATATGTCTTGAGCTTTGAAAATGATCCCATGTCAGGTGAGCGGACAGGCAGTTGCTACTGACGGAGAACATTCTTTCTAAAGACCACCCTGTCCTTATTTCACACAATACCTGCATCCTTTCCAGAATTCCTTGCAGTGATCCCTTTTATAAAGAGTCTGTTGCTTTTACAGAGCGCGATGATTAATCAACGTGGGTTCATTTCTCTCATTATTCCAACAGTTCTTTATACAGAAACTTTCTAGCTGTAGGTAAAGATAATCAGATCCCAAATTTAACCAGGAATCATCACATTTTAAGAGTGCTTACAACTCACATATTGTAAGATGAATTGAAAAGTAATCTGTAGGCATCATTTGAATTTTAGGGCTTTTTTTATTCTTTTTCAAAATATATTTATTTTTAGGAGAGCACAAGTGGGGGAGGGGCAGAGAGAAGGGGACAGAGGGTCTGAAGCTGGCTCTGAGCTGACAGACCGGTGTCTGGGCTCCAACTAATGAGCCAGGAGGTCACGACTGCAGCCAAAGTCCCAACTTATCAACCGATCAAGATCAACTGATCAACCAACCAACGGAGCCACCCAGGTGCCCCAGGGCTTTTTTATTCTTAAGAAAGAGCTTTTAAATTAAAACACAATATATTCTATGAATATAAATAGAATTTAAATACAAATCTGAAAACAGAAGAAACATAAACCACAATGGATACTTTACATAGGAAAGTATCAAAGGAAAAAAAAAAAAGGAGGGGCAGGAGACACCTCATAGCTAACTCTGGTTTTGCATTTCAAAAAGAAGGTTCAAAAGCAGAAGCATCCCATCCCCCAGTCTCCCTGTGGGATGTAGGCACCTCGTGAAGACCTTGCATGGTCCACCTGGTTTGCTGTCCAGGTATAAACCTGCCATAAAGGTGATGGAGGTTTCATGAAGCCGCTAGAGGCAGAGAACCTAGAACCTGAGCTCAGTGGTCTTCAGAACTGCCAGCGAGATGAGGTAGTTGTAGCCATGAGCATACACCTCACATCTGGTACTAAATGTTTTATTTTGTTCATGGCAAAGTCTGAAACAAATCACCTTTAACATCCCAGAGTGAGCAGTGGGTGAAGATGTCATAAACACCTGTCATCTGACAATTGGATACTTGGTACCCAGGTCATGGGAATGGAGACAGAAGGTGTGATTGGTTGAAAAGCGGTCTCACAAAGATTTGTCCACAAGCGAATCCCCAGACCTGTGAATATTATCTTATACAGCAAAAGATGTGATTAAGTTAAGGAGGAGGAATCTACCTTGGATTATCTAGGAGGGCTCTAAATGCAAGCATGTGTGTCCTTCCAACAGTGAGACAGAAGTTCTGACCCAGACCCACACACAGATGAAGAGATAACTAAGAAAACAAAGGCAGAGACCAGAGTAATGCCGCCAGGAGCTAAGAAACATTTGTCGCCACCAGGTGAGGCAAGGAACTTCCATAAAGTCTGAGTAGGAAATGTGACTCTACTGACACCTAGTAATAGTAATAATAATAATAATAATAATAATCTCTTTTAGATAGTCAAATATCAAAGGGAAAAAAAAGAGGCAAGAGAGACCTATAGCTAACTCTTTTTGCATTTCGAAAAGAACACTCAAAGGCAGAAGGATCTGGGTGCCTGGGTGGCTCAGTCGGTCAAGTGTCTGACTTCGGCTCAGGTCATGATCTCATGGTCTATGAGTTCAAGCCCCGCGTTGGGCTCTGTGCTGACAGCTCAGAGCCTGGAGCCTGCTTCAGATTCTGCGTCTCCCTCTTTCTCTGCCCCTCCCCTGCTCGCACTGTCTCTCTCAAAAATAAACATTAAAAAAAAAAAAAAAGCAGAAGGGTCCCATTCCTTATTATTATTATTATTATTATTATTATTATTACTATTATCATTATTTTAGATAGGAAACTATCAAAGGGGAAAAGAAGGGCAGGTGAGACCTATAGCTAATTTTGTTTTCACACTTCAAAAAGAACACTCAAGGGGCGCCTGGGTGGCGCAGTCGGTTGAGCGTCCGACTTCAGCCAGGTCACGATCGCACGGTCCGGGAGTTCGAGCCCCGCGTCGGGCTCTGGGCTGATGGCTCGGAGCCTGGAGCCTGTTTCCGATTCTGTGTCTCCCTCTCTCTCTGCCCCTCCCCCGTTCATGCTCTGTCTCTCTCTGTCCCAAAAATAAATAAAACTTTAAAAAAAAAAAAAAAAAGAACACTCAAAAGCGGAAGGGTCTCATCCATCATTATCACTGTTATTATTATTATTACTACTACTAGAAAGAGAATGTTTTGGTACTTTTATGTACAGAAAATTCAACAGCATACACTTAGCCCAGTTTGGTGGCCAGTTTTTTAGCCTTTGCCTTTGGACCCAGGACACTGCCTCCCCAGTGATGGCCGATCTCATCATATCTGTCATTGTCATTGGTTCTGATGGCTTCCACCAGCTCAGCCAGAGCCCCTTTGTCTTCCAAGTTAACCTGTGTGAAGGTGACAGTGGTGCGGGTCTTTCTGTGGACCAGACGCCCCAGCCTGGCCTTCCCCTTGATGATGCAGGAGGGAACCCCATGTTCCGACACAGGGCAGCCGGGAAGACAGCCGGCTCAGTGGGATCCACAGCACGTGCAAACACGCCCAGCTGAGCCTTCTTGTTTTCCACTAAGGTGGTGACAGTATTAACCCCAGCTGGAAGGACAGGCGGCCTCTTCGTGGGGACATCCCCTTTGCTGGCATCTTTCTCCTCAGCCTGGGCCCAACGATCTCGGCTTCTTCTCTCGCTTCGACTCTGGTATTTGTGGGCCAGCATAAGCAGTTGAGTAGCTGTTGGCGACCCAAGGCCAGGTGGACTGGTTAATAGCGGGAGGCACTTTTAGACACTTACAAAGAATGGCTCTTTGCTGCTGCAGCTGGATATAGCGGGGCCATTTGACAAAGCAGGTGACGTCCTATTGGATCTGGATGTCCGATCTGCTGCCAAGTTCTTGGGTCTTTTCTCAAACAGCGGATTGACACTTCCTTGGCCTCCTACTTTTTTTTTTTTTAATTTTTTTTTTTTAACGTTTATTTATTTTTGAGACAGAGAGAGACAGAGCATGAACAGGGGAGGGGCAGAGAGAGGGAGACACAGAATCGGAAACGGGCTCCAGGCTCTGGGCTGTCAGCCCAGAGCCCGACGCGGGGCTCGAACTCACGGACCGTGAGATCATGGCCTGGGCCAAAGTCGGACGCTTAACCGACTGAGCCACCCAGGCGCCCCGGCCTCCTACTGCTTCACGAGAGCAGGGGCCAGGGCCACCTTCTTCCCCTTAGCCTTCTTTCCTTTTGGCATCTTGGATGGGCTGGAGGAGACAGAAGGAAATTATTTTTTAACTGCATACTCAAGGAGGCCAGAACCTTCTGTCATTGTGCAAAGAGCCTGCGAGCTGGCAAACAGCAATGATATCCTGTGGCAGGCAGCACTCTAAGATGGCCATGATCTGTGTCCCTGGTGTTTCTCCTGTGGCCGTTACTTCAAAGGGCATAGAGATTTTGCAGCTGTAGTTAAGGCTACTAATCAATTGGTTTTAGAACAGATTGTCCCTGCGGCTCTAACCTAGTCACATGATCCCTGTGACTGCAGAGTGTCTTCTCCAACTGGTAGCAGAAGAGAACGTCATTGAGCTGGACTCTCCTGGCCTGGAAGAAAGCAAACATCCACGACGTGAGCCCTGGCCAGAGAGGGTGGGCTCGTGCAGCTGAGAGTGGCTCCCATGTGACAGCAAGGGAAAATGGAGACCTACTCCTGCAGCCAGCCGTAAGGAAAGATTCTTTTGTTTTTGTTTTTTTAAATTTTAGTTTATTTATTTATTCTGAGAGAGAGAGAGTGAGAGAAAGCACACACACCAAAGCCTAGGGGCTCCTGGGTGGCTCAGTCAGTTGAGCAATGAGCTCTTGATTTCGGCTCAGGTCATGATCTCATGCTTCGTGGGGTCAAGCGCCACACTAGTCTCGGTGCTGACAGCATGGAGCCTGCTTGGGATTCTCCCTCTCTCTTCCTCTTTCTCTGCCCCTCCCCTGCTCTCTCTCTCTCTCTCTTAAAAGAAATAAATCTTTTTTAAAATTTTTTTTTCAACGTTTTATTTATTTTTGGGACAGAGAGAGACAGAGCATGAACGGGGGAGGAGCAGAGAGAGAGGGAGACACAGAATCGGAAACAGGCTCCAGGCTCTGAGCCATCAGCCCAGAGCCCGACGCGGGGCTCGAACTCACGGATCGCGAGATCGCGACCTGGCTGAAGTCGGACGCTTAACCGACTGCGCCACCCAGGCGCCCCAAAAGAAATAAATCTTTAAAAAACAAACAAAAAAAGGATCTACCCAAGCCCAGGGTACACTTTCTATGATCTGATCTATCCAAGTTAATCCTGAAGGAATCAAGTTCTTAGCCTAGCAGATCCTGTAGGCAGGTGCTAAAATCATGTGAAACAGAGAATAAACTTGTCAATTCCAAATGGAATCCCCTTTGTGGCGCGCGCGCGCGCGCACACACACACACACACACACACACACACACACACACACAATGGTAGAGCTAAATGTTACCACGTATTTTGCCCATTTTCAAGAGGGAGAAACTACAGACATTCACCACTCTAACCAAGAAGAAGAAAACTGCACTGGACTTAACTCAGAGAATAAAGCGCATCTCTCTCCACTTGCTCCAGCCTCCCTAATTTCCTTTACGTCTCTGGAATGTACTAAGCTCTTCCCTGCTCTCGGGCATTTCCACAAGTTTTCCTTCTGCCTGAAACAGTCTTTCCTCCACTCTTCATATGGCTGAGTCCATCCTTAAGGTTCCAACTTAAATACAATTTCCCAAAAGCTCCTGTCTCTGACCCCCGAGGCTGAAGTTGGTCTCCAGTGTCAGTCTCCCCCAGCTTCCGCTCTTCCCTTTTTTGGCACTTTATCGCATTCTGTAATTATACATTGATGTCTCTGCTTGCTGGGCCACTAGAATATAGCTTTATATATTATTCAGCACTCTTTTGGTTGCAAGCAACAGAAAACCTCCCTGCCTTGATTAAACTATAAAAAGAGTAGCTTGTATGATTAAAAAAAACAAAACAAAACACTGCCCACCCCCCCTCCCCCCCAGCCTCTGCAAGGACAAGAACGATGGATACCCCGCCCCCTGCCCTATAGGACTTCTCAGTCCTCCCACAATTCCAGCCACTATAGAAATTTGGACAACACCACTCACATTTCAGATTCCTAGGAGAGAGCATGTGGCATGTCAGGCTGGGTTGGGTTTCTGCCCTTGGACGTCACTGTAGGTGCCAGTGATGGGCTCAGGGTAAGAACAAGAAAGCACAATCTGTTATTTTGTTATTAGGAGGCAGGAGGGACGAGGTGGATGGCTGTCGGTAGGGAACATACCAACATGACCACTTTGACCGAACCTGGATTGTGGGTAAGGCTCTGGATTGAGCTGTGTTACTGTGTCTGTGGGTCTTTTTCAGTCTCGTTGCCAGTCTTTTCAGTGTTTGGATAGCACACGCTTCCAGCATGTGTTGCCACCATCAAGAGACTTTATGTCACTGTGCCGAGGTGCTACGGATTGAGTATTTGTGCCTCCTCCAAATTTATATGTTGAAACCAAATCTCAAGTGTGATGGTATTAGGAAGTGGGGCCTCTGGGAAGTGATTAGTGACCTTACAGAAGAGGCCCCGGAGAGTTCCCTCACCCCTCCTGTGACGTGAGGGCACATGGGAGGGCGACCTCAATGAGCCAGGAATGGCGCGCCCCAAACAATAATGAGTCTGTCATGACCTTGATCTTGGACTTCCCAGCCTCCAGGGCTGGGGGAAATAACATTTCTGCTGTTTCGAAGTCACTTAGTCTACGGTATTGTGTTATAGCGGCCCAAACACACAGACAGAGATTTGTATTGAGAAGTGGGGTGCCCCTCGAATGTGAAGGTGGCTTTGGAACTGGGTATTGGGCAGAGGCTGGAGGAGATTGGAGGCTTGTGCTAGAGAAAGCCTACACTGCTGTGAATGAAGCTTTCAGGGCAATTCTAGTGACAGCTCAGAAAGAAAAAGAGAGCCAGAGAGGAAGCCTCAATCTTGCTAGAGAATACTTGAGTGATCTTGAACAGAATGTCACAGAAATATGCAGGCTAAAGGTCATCCCAGTGAGGTCTCTGATGAGGAACATGTTACCGAACAGTGGAGGAAAGGCCATTCTTGTTATCAAGTGGCAAAGAATTTGGCTGAATTGTGCTCAGGTTCTAGTGTTTTCTGGAAGTTAGAATCTGCATGTGGTGACTCGGATATTCAGCTGAAGCTATTTCTAAGCAAAATGTTGAAGGAAAGGTCTGCGTTCCCCTGACTGCTTATAATTAAATTCGAGAAGAGAGCAATGACTTGAAGACGGGCTCGTTCACCAAAGAGGAAGCAGAAGTTAAAGATTTGGAAAATTCTCAGCCTATTAATTTTTTAAAAAATGACGCAGGGTGATGGGCAGAGAACACTGCGGATGTGGCCTAACCACAGCTGATAAGGAGACTATGAATCAGCCACCTCAACAGAAGCCTAGAGCTATTATCCGAGACGTGGAAGAACCACCACCTGAGGGAACTCACAGGTCACCAGAGCAGCTTCTGCTGTTCGCGTTACCTCCGTCTTGCTGCTGGGGCTGCTTCAGGTCACCAGCTCTGCTTCCCACAATTAGGTGGGGGTAGGGGGGGGGGGCAGGGTGCTAGTGTTTCTGAGCTGCCCCGAGCGTGGCTCCTGTGGACCTAGGGCACTGTGGTCACCCCTCCAGAAGGAACCCGCAAACTTTGTCAGTTTCTCTATGGCACTTTCTGCAGAATGCGTGAGCTGTGGGGGCATGGCTACTGACACCCAGATTTCAAAGGATGCCCAGGCACAGAGCTGGGGGAGGGGCCATTAGGTTAAGTCATGGGGGCCAAGTCCTGCCTGAAAAAGATGCAGGGAGGGGGGCTTTACCCTCGTAGGTCCAGAAGGGGAGACTTCTGCCCCAGTGGGCATGGAGGGCAGAGCATCAAGCCACAGAAGATTACTCTCATGCCTTAGGATTTAATGCTGTTTGCTTCATTGGTTTTTGGACTTGTTCAGAACCTGTCATTCCTTTCTTCTTTCCTATTTCTCCCTTTGGAACGGGGATGTCTCTCCTGTATCCGCCCACCATTGTATTTTGGAAGCACATAACTTGTTTGATTTCATAGGTGCACAGCTGGAGAGGAATTGCCTCAGGACAAATTGGGAGTTAAGGCTGAATCTGGTTGAGATGATATTTAGCTGAGACTTTGGACTTGGACTTTGGAGTTGATGCTGGAACAAGTTAAGGCTTTTGGGGCCGTTTGGACGGAATGAATGTATTTCACGTGCCAAAAGAACATGACGTGGAGCAGAATGTCATAGAATATTTGTGAATACCAGTCTGTGATATTTGGTTATAGACCAAGACAATAGATGAACCAGATACCGTATGCTAATCCAGCCTATGTGTTCCACAGAGCTGGAGGAGTCCAAATGCACCCTTGACAAGACAATCTCTACAGGAGGATGTAGTGAGAAAAAGTAGGCTCTAGAGAGAGCCCATGAATCCAGCCTTACCGCTGTGACTTTGGCCAAGTCATTTAGCCTACACGTCGATTTCCTCATGTATAAAATGGGTATAATTATATATACTTATGAGGACATTGCTTTAAGTGGCTAACAAAGCCTCTTCGGGGATTCCTTATTTACCGTATTTTCTGTACCACCTATCACCATGAGAAATTATTTTATGTACACATTTATACCCTTATCCCCCCACCAGAATGAAAGCTCGAGGAGAGCAGGAGCTTCCTTGAGTTAGTCAAGGCTGTATTGTCCGTGCCTGGCACACTTTAGCTCTTTAATAACTCTCTACTGAATAAATGAATGCACGGATGAATAGATGGACACCCAAGAGGGAAACAGAAGGGAATATAACGGGGATCACTTTTCCTGGCATCTTCCGTGGAGGGAGGGGACTGAAGAGCTCCAGGAAATAGACTGCACCCTGTGAGCCACGTTTTCTGTGTTCATGTTATTCTATTTGTTCTCCTTTGGTCATCCCCAAGGCCTTCGTCATTCTTTTTAAATATTCCTACTGTGTCTCCGCAGTGCCACGGGGTAATAAAGGTTGAGGGTTAGAGGAACCCCTACCTCTGAAGATACTAGGACACCGGTGACAATAGCTAATGAGCCAGGAATCCTGACGGCAGTGTCCCCTCTGTCCTGAATCAACCTGGGAACTCCCAGGCGGTTTATCTGAAGAAAGCAGCAATTTCCTTAACACTTCCCTACAAGTATGAGGATCAGATGACATAACTTATATTTGTAGTACAAAATTGTTTAAAGTTCATTTGAGAGAGACAGAGCGAGCGAGTGGGGTTGAGGCAGAGAGGGTGAGAGAGATCCCAAGCAAACTCCGCGCTGGTAGTACAGGGCCCGATGCAGGGCTCGAACTCACACACCTCAAGATCATGACTTGAATGGAAACCAAGAGTGGGACGCTTAACCGACTGAGCCATCCAGCCTCCCCGTGACCTAACTTCTATATAAAGCACTTGACATACAGTAAGTCCTACGTGAACGTCTGTTCTAAAAATTACCCTAAAACTCCATAATCCCAGCTCAGTACATACTTTTCCTTCAGAAATTTCTAAACATTACCACTGAGTGATAAACTGTACTTTCTCAGAATTACTGCCAGCTCTGGCCCATGGTATTTCCTCTTTTTCAAGAGAAAAAAAAAAAAAAAAAGCAAACTGGTCCCTTCTTTCTCAACCTTGTGGCAACTGAGCTCTAGCAGAGGAAATGTAAATTGCGCGACGAGCAGCCAATCTGAGGTGTAATCTCATGGTTCTCATGTAAAGAAGTTAAACAAACAGTGGAATGCCTGACCCCTTATTCTGAAGTTTTTCCACCTGCTTTGTAATTAAACACCCGTTTATAGCCCTGGGGAAAGCCCGGGCTAGCTGCACATCACTGCAATCAATTTTCAAGCAAACTTCTTTGTGAGCCTGACAAGATTCCTCTGAAGAGTCAGCCCACCCCCACCCCCAAAGTTCCTGGGGCTCTGGGGAGACCCAGCCTGTGAGGATGACCTCCTGGGGCCAGGAGCGCCATCTCCTGAGCAAACCCCGTTTCGGGCAGATGGGTCACCTTTTTGCCCGGGGCTTTAGAATTATTTGTGAGCTGTTTTCACGTTTTAAAATACTTCAGCCTGTTTGATCTTGACAAAGCTCCTGCAGGGCTCCCCTGGGAAATCTCAAATTCTAAGCTTTCAGAAATCCAAGGAAGCTGGGGAAGAGGGCTAGTGAAGCTCAGCAGAGCAGACTTCCCTGGTCAAACCCCCTTCCTGTGAGAGCTTGGGGAAGGTCCTTAACCCCTCTGTGAAATGGGAATAATAACAGTATGTGTCTCGTGAGTGTAGAATGAGGACTGATATCTTGGAACAGTCCCTGGCACACGGTATCATTCAAAAAATACTTGTTTCTCCCTTTTCCCTTCCTCTGTTTTATAAAAGTTGTCTTCAGTGATTGAGTAGGAAATACACGAACGTGATATTTATCGAATGTTTTATTTATTTCTGAGAGAGACACAGTGTGAGCAGGAAAGGAGCAGAAAGACACAGAATCCGAAGCAGGCTCCAGGCTCTGAGCTGTGAGCACAGAGCCCGATGCTGTGGGGCTCAAATTCATCGACCGCGAGGTCATGATCTGAGCTGAAGTCTCACACTGAACCATCCAGGTGCCCCATGAACGTGATTTTTTAAAAAACTAAACTCACGCGTGGCACGGATTACAGTGAAAAGAAACCCTCCCTGTGATTGCTACCCGTCATTCCCCTCTCCAAGAACGTCAGTGTCATGGGCATCCATCCAGATGGTCAACAGAGGCACACATTTGTATTTGTGTGCACTTTAAAAAAGACAAATGGTAACACACAATGTGCTCCTACGCCTTTTTAAAAAAAAAATGTACAACACCGCTCTTGAGGTATTACACGTACCATACAACTCACCCCTTTAAAGCGTGCCTTGCTTTCTTATGTATCATTTATCTCAGTTCCATGTCAGCATGATCGCATCCATCCTGTTCTTCTCTCTGACTGCATCTCATTCCACGGTATGGATGTACCGTGATTTTATTTACTCCTAGATTGCTGGGCATTTAGGTCGCCGACAGTGCTCCCAGGATAACGAATACCCTTGGACTTAGGTCTTGGTGTGTGTCCAAATATTTCTCTGAAGTTTCTCTTCTTGTCCCCCTTTCCTGGGAGATTGGATCTGTTCCTCAGTTACGTCCATAACATCTCTCACAACCCAACACACGCACGATGCTCGCAAAACGTACCTCCACACTGTTCTGTTGTTTTGGCCTAGGGTTTTAACACATATTGGGCAATATACGTTATTATTATTATTGCTACTGTTATTGAGACGGAGCATGAGGACAGTGGCTTGGCAGGAAAGCAGCAGGGAAAAAAGGGGGATATTTGTGGCTTCATTTCGATAGAACACTATTTACTAATTGTCGATGCTGGGTTTGGCAAGAAATACTCATGGACACACCATGTAGGTCATGAAGCCCATTTCTCTACAGTTCCCCTCCCCCAGTACTTAGAAATGAACTCACACAGACTTTCATAAAGCTCATCCTTAGTGACCAAACAGTTCCCCTAGACAACCCAAGGCTGACATGAAGACTCCTGAGAACTTGTCCAATAAGGGACTAAGGGCATTTCTTCAGTCTTTTTTATAACAATACCAGGAAACACTTGCAAAAGCTTTTGCCACACGCCAGGCATGACTCTAAGCGCTTTACCTGTATTAACTCGGCTGCTCCTTACGACAAGCCTGGGAGCTGTTACTGTCACAACCATCTTACAGATAAAAAACGGAGGCATAGGGAGGCTGTACAACTTGTCCAAGGTCATCCAGCTAGTGAGCCAGGAAGCCAGCATTTGCCTGGTAGCTGAGCTCCTTTATATCATTAACTGCCCCTCTCTACCGCTGCAGAGATTGCGTGGCTTGTTTTGTGTCTAAGTAACATCGTGGGAGAGAACCCGGCTCTAGCAGGATGGGCACACAGAAGACACAAGACACATTATAATCAATGTTCTTGTTTTATTCCTGACAGCCATATTCTGCTTCTTGTTAAAATTCTCCATCAGAAATTTATCCAAGGGACACAGGAGTACTGATGCATAGGGGCACTTGTACCCCAATGTTCATAGCAGCACTCTCAACAATAGCCAAATTATGGAAAGAGCCTAAATGTCCAACAACTGATGAATGGATAAAGAAACTGTGGTTTATATACACAATGGAATACTACGTGGCAATGAGAAAAAATGAAATATGGCCTTTTGTAGCAACGTGGATGGAACTGGAGAGTGTGATGCTAAGTGAAATAAGCCATACAGA
>NW_024412400.1:18758217-18808515 GCF_014898765.1 Herpailurus yagouaroundi
TGGAAACCAATTTGACAATAAATTTCATATATAAATTAAAAAAAAAATAAAAAAATAAAATTCTCCATCAGAGGTGCATTCTCTGGAGTCTTAAAGGCTTGGGGGGGGGGGGGGTGGTCTCCAATGGAAACACAAAAACGCCTGGGGAAAAAGAAAGCCTCCTTGATGGGAGTGAGTTCCCTGAAGGGAACAAAGCCGTAGGCTGAAATTCCTCTCTGCAAGTGGCTAGCTGTATGGCCCTAGGCATTCCTCTTTATCGTCAGTAAGCCTCAGTTTTCTCACCGGAAAGAATGGGATAATATGCGTTCCAGTGAGGCTTCAATGAAATTGAAACACTCCCCACAGGGCCTGGAGCAGGGAGGCTGTGGAGAGTGGTGGTTAACACATAAACCCAAGAGTCTAAATGCTTGGTTTCAGAACCTGCCTCTGCCATTCAGCAGCTGGGCCACCTTGGGCAAATCACTTGTGTCAGTGCCTCATCTGCAGAATGGGGCTTTGGATGGGACGTACAGGAGGACGCTGTAAAAATGAAAGGAGCTCCTGCGGTGTACCTACTCGTACGGGGTAACAGGTGCGGCCATCTTTATCGTCCGGATTGTGTTCTTAATGCTTGTATCAGTCAGGGCTCTCCGGAGAAACGCTTTGTTACCCATTTTAGTAGTTTGCTTGGGCTAACGAAATACCACAGACTGCATGGTGAGACTGGGTGGCTTAAACAACAGAAATTCAGTTTTCATGGTCTGGAGACTGGAAGTCCAAGATCAAGGTATTGGCAGGTTTGATTTCTTCTGAGGCCTATCCATGGTGACCTTCTCTTCACGTGGTCTTTCCTCTGTGTGCACACATCTCTGGGGTCTGTGGGTCGTCATCTCCCCCTCTTATAAAGACACCAATCAAACTGGCGTAGGGCCCAGCCTAAAGGAATTGTTTTAACTAATCGTTTTGGTTTTTTTGTTTTTTTTTTTTCCTCTAAAGACCCTATCTCCAAATGCAGTCACCTTCCGAGGTACTGAGGGCTAGGAATTCCGTATGTGAATTTGGGTGGGACATGATTCAGCCTAGAATGGTGTAACATCAACTTGAAAGGATTGCTTTGAAGATTAAAGAAACAAGGCACCTGACAGGTTTGTGACGGTGTCCGCACATAGCAGGCACTCAATAAAAGCTATTTTCTTTCCGTCCTCTTGAAGACCCTTCAGAATTCTAACAAATGATGAGTTTAGGCCTCAGCTGGTGGGAACCTTAGAAGGGAATTTGGAGAACCGATGGGAATCCTTGCCAGCTGAAAAAAGAGAAAGATTCCTTTCCAGGGCTTGCCAAATGTAGTGATTCTCAAACTTGAACTTGCGTCTGAATTCCCTGGCTGGCTTATTGATACCCAGAGGGCAGAGTCAGTAGGTCTTAGACCAAGGATGAGCATTTCCAACAAGTTCCCAGGTGATGCTGCTGGTCGAGGATGAGGGGGCCACAGGTTGAGAACCACAAGCCTAGTGCCTCAGAAGATACAAATTAAGAAAGGGAGGGGTAAGGGGCGGGCGGGAAGGCTCCGGGCAACAATGGCTTTCATAGACGTCCTGGGCTGCATTCTGAGATGTCCAGCATGATGACCCCAAGTCTATGTCCTATGTCTCCACTGTTCCCCAAGGGACAGGACTGAGGAAGATTTTCCATGCGCTTTGCAAGAAGTCCACCTCGTTGAGCTCCTGTGCCCTTCTTTGCCGTCCAGGTCCCCTCCTCCACCTGGTCTGTGCTGGCTGCAGCCCGTAGTCAGCCAGCTGGGCTCCCCAGGCTGTTACCGGCTTAAGGAGAAGGCAGGTTCCCAGGGAGAGGCTGGCGCCTTCACAAAGCAACAGCTCCCGCAGGAGGGAACAAAGCCGGGCCTCTAGAAATGTCAGCTTTTTCCACAGAGCCGACTGGATGATGTGAGAAGGCAAGGATTTTCTCCTTCTCATTCAAGTAGTTTTTATGTGTCTAAAGATGTTTTATGGAAACAGAAATTGTACCTGATAAAGTGCCAGCATTAATCCATTTGATGTGTTTAAGGGAAGCGTTTTCACAGCAACATATCATGTTAATGTAATTCTGATGGATAAGAAATGGCAGAGGATGATTTCAAAAGATCTTTTTTTTAACATGATGAGAAAAAAAGAGAGTGACTTCCCATTTTATTTTTTCCTGTGAATAAGTGTATCTTTAATCCTAATAGTATTTGCTGAAATAGAGTTTTGGCTAAAATCCAAAGGGAGTTTTCAGAGCTGGGCAATTTCTTTTTACATCTGCTTCACTGACGCAGCCATCAGACAGGGAATTCAGTTCAATAAACGTTTATTGAGCCCCTACTGTGTGTCAGGCACTATACTGCCTTCTCAGGAGCTCACAGGTAAGACAAGAGCCCAACAGACGACAATGATGTGTGACAGCTGGGGAAAATGCCCCCTGCTATTTTCACTTCATCAGGTGTTCTATTAAATAAATCCTTACTATTCTCTGCAATAAGGAAGCACATCCCCCACCTACCTTGTACTAAAACCTTGAAAATGTTTGTATTTTAAAGCCATGTCTCTCCCCCCTACTAAGTCCCTGAACATCCTCTTCACCAAAGGAAGTACAGCATTAAAGTACATTTTCAAAGGTGTTTCGTATGCATGTTAAAGTTTAAGAGGCCTCTGGTTTAGAATATGTGAATGAATTTTTTAAAAACGTTTCCTTAAAAAAAAATAAACATTTTTGAGAGAGAGACACACACACACAGACGCGTGCCACATGCAAGCGGGGGACGGGGGGGGGGGGGGGGGGCCCCGGCACGGAGAAGCCGAAGCCAGCTCCTCGTTGACAGCAGAGAGCCCGATGCAGGGCTCGAACTCAGGAAATCGGGAGATCATGACCTGTGCCGAAGTCAGACTTAATTGCATCCAGGTGCCCCGACATGGATGCATTTTGATTCATTTTTTTTTTTATTGCAACAAGTTTATTATTAATGAGAATCAAAACATTGTGGTTGTCAAAAGCCTGGCTTGGTTTTTGTGTATTTGAGGATCTTTAATGTTGCTCTCACTCACTTGCATGACACAGCAGGCTCACAAGGATCAGCCCACAGCCTTGAGCACGCTGGTGGGAGGGCAAGATAGAGACTCTCCTCCATCTCGGTGGTTTGGGCAGAAAAACAGGCCAGAACCAAGCTGACCTAGAAAGGACGAGGGTGTGTTCCAGGCGGGGGCTCCCAAAGCTGGACCTGTGGTCGTGTGTAAAAACAGGGCTAGGGCTCCGATTTAGTCAAGTTACACCAAGACACTTTGAAAAGCAGCCAGCAGAAATGGAGAGGAAAAGGGGGGTGGAGAGGAGGAGGGGAGAGAGAAAGGTCACAGTAGAAATCGTGTTCGCTTCATCTTCCTTTGGGATTTAACTCCCGATTGACGGGAAGACCACCTTTTAGAGACATGGCCTTCCTAAATCGGGGTTCAATGGTCTCCCCATCCCAGTGGGATACATGCATGTTTGTGTCCAGTGAAAAGGGTTTCCAACCTTTTGTTTTTTTCCAGTTTATTTTTGAGAGCAAGTAAGGGAGCAGGGGCGTGGCAGAGTGAGAGGGAGAGAGAGAGAATCCCAAGCAGGCTCCGCCCTGTCAGCACAGAGCCCAGTGTGGGGGCTTGAACTCAGGAACCGTGAGATCATGACCTGAGCTGAAATCACAAGTTGGAAGCTTAACCAGTTGAGCCGCCCAGGCAACCCCCCCCAACCTCCCCTCCCCACCTCCTTTTTTTAAGTAGGCTGCCTGCCCAACACGGAGCTGGAACTCACAGTCCCTAAGATCAAAAGTCGTGTGCTCCATCGACCGAGCCAGCCAGGCACCCCTTTCCAATCTTTATGAAACTCAGTCATTGTTTTTGAATTAGCACTAGGGTCTTTTGAGAGTTACCAAACGGAAAGGATGTGTTTGGTCAAGAAAGCCTGTTCAATCACCCTTCCACTTTCTAGTGATCCTTCAATGACACCTGGAGCCCCGGCCACAGCTACTGGCTCCTGCCACCTTGAAGACCCAGAATAAAATGACCCTATAAACTTGTGACCCTACACCCTAAGGTATATATAGGGCAGAGGGCCCCGTCCCCTTTTCTTCTCTTCCTTTAGGCATTTCTTGCCCTTCCACCCCCAACCCATTCAAGAGCCCAGGTTATTTCCTTCCTATTTTGTGAGTAGTTACGTCACAGGTGCTGTGGGCAAAGCTAGGTGCTGGGTCAGATTCGTGGGGAACACAGAACTGTCACCTGGGGTGCTCTCACTGGACTGCTGGGTCGGGAGGGGCCGACTAGCTGAGCACTGCAGAGAAAGGAGCAGGAGCACAGGCCGGGGGAGCTGGGAAGGTTCTGGAACTGCAGAGAATCCAGTAGCGGAAATGTAGCTGGTAAAGGCACGGGATCCTAGAGGAAGCAGTGGGAAGAATGGGAGAGAGTACCCAAGGGCAGAGTGTGATTTTGCATTTTAGAAAGAGCCTTCTGGGGGCACCTGGGTGGCTCAGTTGGTTGAGTGTCCCACTCTTGCCTTTAGCTCAGGGCATGACCTCGTGGTTCGGGAGTGTGAGCCCTGCAGCGGGCTCCGTGCTGACACTGCAGAGCCTGCTTGGGATTCTCTCCTCCCCTTGTCTCTGCCCCTCCTGTGCCTGCTCTCTCAAAGTAAATGAACTTGGAAGGAAGGAAGGAAGGAAGGAAGGAAGGAAGGAAGGAAGGAAGGAAGGAAGGAAGGAAAGGAAGGAAGAAAGAGCCTTCTGGTTGTGAGTGTTTTGGGAGACTGCAAAGGAGAGAAGCCATTTAGGAGGAGGAAGTCCAGGGGTGCCTGGGTGGCTCAGTTAAGCATTTGACTCTTGGTTTCGGCTCAGGTCATGATCTCGCAGTTTATGAGTTTGAGTCCCACATCCGGCTCTGTGCTGACAGTGCAGAGCCTGCTTGGGATTCTCTCTCTGGCCTCATCTCTCTGCCCCTCCCCCACTCCTGTCCTCCCTTTCAAAATAAATACATAAACTTAAAAAAAAAAAAAAAAAAAAGGAAGTCCAGGAGAGATTTAGTAGAGATTTAATGTGCTACCACTCTCATGAATGCTGTATTTTTAAAAGACCTCCAAGGCGGGAGTGGTGCTCCACACGCAGGGAGGAGTCCCTGATGGCGGAACCCGGTGCACCCAGACACAGGTCTGGCAGCCTGGATGCCTTCCCTGTGGCTGAAACCACACTGGAGGCTGCCTCTCCACGAGGAAGAACATCAGTGAGGAAAGGGGGTGGGGAGGCCATCAGTTAGGAGTGGGGGCGGGCGGGGGGGGGGGTGCTGGGGACAGAGAAGCGCGGAAGAAGACCCCGGGAGTGTCAGGGCAGCAGGCAACCTGCTGCACACTGGTCTCACTCGCAGGGTGTGGGATGCTCGCACCTCGGCCCAGCCCGACTAAACATTTCTGGGACAGAGCCAGCCATCGGCCTTTTTCAGGCTTCCACGAGGCCGACGTGCAGCCAGGCTTGAGGACCACTGCCCTAACCCGGTGATGCTCAAAGTGTGGCCCGTGGACCAGCAGCGTCACCTGGGGGCTGGTTAAAAACGTGGTCCCACTTCGGACCTGCTGAATCAGAATCCATATTCTCCCAAGATCCCCGGGTGACTGCCTACCGGAATCATCTGGGGAGCTTTCGAGAGACCGTCTCAGCACCTGGGGCCCACCGCTAGCAATTCTGATGTGATAGGCTTGGAGTGTGGGCGGGGCAACTGGACTTTTTAAACCCCCGCAGAGCATTCTCAAGTGCAGACGGGGAGGAGGAGGAGCGGTACCAAGTTCAGAAATTCTACCAGCGTTCTTCATGGCCTCAAAACGAGGAGAGGACGGTGGGGCTCAGGACTCTATAAACACAGACCCTTATAACTAAATGCAAAGTTCATTTGGAAAAGTTATTCAGAGTTTAAAATGCTTGAATGGGATTCTGTGTTCCTTTCAGCCTGTCAGTCCTGGAACTGAAATTCCTGACAAGCAAGAGCAACCAGAATATTCAGTTGGAAATATGCTAGCCCTGGGCAACCCCCATTCAAGGCACTCAGCCTCGTGTGCCTAAGCGCGTGCGTGCCTGCAGTGCCCACGACAGCAAAAGATCACCAAAGGAGGATGTGGCAGCCAGCCTCTAAAACGGCCCCAGGGGGATCTCCCTTTTGGTGTTCGGGCCCTGTTTGCTCCCTTTGTACGTGGGCGGGAGTTGGTGACCAGCTTCTAGCGAATAGAAAATGACCAAGCAACGGGATGTCACGTCTGAGATTAGGTTGCAAGACGACTGTGACTTCCATCTCTCTCCGCCTCAGAGCCCCTGTGAGGAAAGCAAGCTTCCAGTTGTGAGTGGTCCCGTGGGAGGCCCATGGGGCAAGGAACTGAGGTCTCTGGCCAACAGCAAGGTCCTGAGGTATATAGGTGCCAGGGCCCTTCTCCAGTCAAGCCTGCAGGTGTGAGAGCCTGAGTCCTTTGTGTGACCAAAACTCAAGAGCCACACAGCATCACTTCCACTGGGGTTCCTCTGTTTGGAGCAGTGGGAAGCCACCCGGGTCAAGGGGAAGGAAAACAGAGTCCACCGTCTCAGTGGAAGGAATGTCAGTCTCATTGTAAGAATATTCGGGATGAGATACACACACGTGTGTATATGTATATGTATATTTATGTATCAACACGTGTACATACATACACATGAACATATCACTGCGTGGCTCTGAACCCCCTGAAGAACTCTTCAGATCACAATCAGGGTCTGGGTGTGAGACAAAACAGCTCCCACAGATGCAGTCAGTCACCAAGTATTTGTACTCCTCTTTTACCATTACTGTCATCATTAGCATGACATCCCCACCACTGGGGTCCCGGGGAGAGCCGAGGAACAGTATTCCCGGCATAGGGCTTTGGAGCAAGACACATCTGGGTTGGAATCTCCGGTCTACCCTATATACTGGCCTCAACCCTATTAACAGCAATCTCTTGGAGTCTGCTTCCTCCTTTGTAAACATGGGGATTGTAATACCTACCAGTGGGGTTGTTGTGAGCATGCAGGGAATCTATGAAGCATCTAGTTCATCATCAGAGCGAAAGAATGCCAGGGTCAGTCAGGAAATGCCCTTCCTTTGGCTAGGAGAGAGGAGAGCTGGGACTTTTTTGGTCCCAGCTCTCCTACAGGCTGCCAGGGAAATGCCTGAAGCCTCTTGGGGCCTGGGCTAACTGTGAACGTAAAGGGTTAAGGTCTGAATTCAGAAGCAAAGGGTGGAGGGGAAGGCAAGGCAGGAGCTGGGGCCGGGCACTATTAGCATGCAGCTGGTAAATGCTGCCCACTGATCCAGGCTCAGCTGTTACTCCTCCCAGAGCCAAAGGAGAAGGATGAAAAACAGCGGGCAGGACTGTTGGTAGAAGGGGTCTCTCTGTGGGAGCTGTTCCGTCTCGCACAGCCCTGATTTAAATCCGAGGAGCAGCCCCTGGAGGGGGGTTTGTGAGCCATGCAATGCTAATTAGCTGCATTGTTATATTTTGTTTTCAACATTAGAGTCCCTCTAGGATTGGAGCATTTCTTTCTCTTGTAAAAATTTTAAATCTTGCTCCTGTGTCCAAAAGTCTCTGCCAGCATCTCCGGGCAGAGGGGCCTGGAAGTAGAACCTGCAGGATTTTCTGGGGAAGATTTGGATGGAGACTGGTTTCAGTCAAGTGAGAAGTTGCTAATACACCATAACCAGAATCTTCTTTCGATTTTTCATCCTATTGAAACCACTCCTTCAGCTTCCTGAGTTAGCTTAGGTTTTTAATGGCTAAGGGTTTTTTTTTTTTTTTTTTTTAATGAATGGGGGGGGGGACAGGGGGTGGGGAACCAATAAAGTAAACGTTGAGAGACTGGAAGCCCCGTGAAGGGGCTGATTAGCTTATGCCAAATTCCCTGCAAAAGCAATTCCAGAAAATTCAAGCTTTCTCTGCCAAATGCCTGGACTGTCTGGGAGCCAAGAAGGAAAGGAGGGACCAGATGTGAGAAATCTTGGCAGGGAGCCCTGGTTGGTTGGGCAGAACCAATTTTCCCAACTTGATCTGATCCCAGAGAGGATCGGGTGATTCAAAAGCTAGTCAGGAAGACAATTGTCCCAAGGCCTTCTGGGTTACTCATAACTCATGCCCTGACTCACCAACCTGGACCCTCTCCAGGTAGAGACAGAGTGAGAGGCTCAGGGTGAGCCCACAGAATGGCCCGCCCAGCCAGAGGCAAATCCAATCTAGACAAGGACTGCGGAATCGGAATTTTTGTCTACAGGGCAAAAGATGCGTGCAGTTTATGAGGCTGGTGGTAACCTTCCTATTCCTGAAGGCTGAGTTGAGAGGGAGGCCCATGCATTCCAATAACCAACTGGCATTCTCAAGTGGGTGTAACTTGGCTGTTCCTGACTGGGGCAGTGGGGACTTTAATGCACAGGAAATAAGAGCATGGCCAGGTAGCTCAGTGACTCAGGACGACAGTGAGAGGCTTCAGACCTGTAATGTGACTACTAGAAAGGTGACTCCTAGTACGCATGTGACTCTTATCTGTGGTTCACGTTTTGTTTCCTTGGAAGCACTACTTTAGACACGTTCAAGTCTCATCTCTCCTAAGGCAGAGTGATTGAGAACATGGGCTCTGGACCCTGACTGCTTAGGCTGAAATCCCTGATCTGCCCTTATCTGGCTGCAAGACCTGGTTAAGTCACAGAGACTACCCGTGTTTTGTTTTCCACATGTCTAGGATGGGACTAATACTAGCATAAAGGTGGGGAAAGCTTGACTGAGAACGTGGACGTGAAGCACACAGGACAGGGTCTACAGTAAGCATTTCATACATAGTTGCCTTCGTTATTATCTACACTTCCAAGTTTCCCATAAAACCAAGAAGCAGACAGGGAGGAGTCGGGGATAATGGGGCAGGAGATTGCTGCTCTTGGGATCCATCTTCAACCCACTGGTCTCTCCATATTAACTCATGAGAAGAAGCATCCTCTTTCCATGGATTTCATTTACCAATTTGGAAACCACAGTCAGAGAGGCAGACTTTCTTAGTAAAGACCGAAGAAGTCAGCCAGCTCAGAATGAGACACTTGGCGTTCTGCCTTGAAATGGGAAGCTGCGGGTTCAAGTGCAAAGAAGATTTGACTCAGTATCAGAAGACGACCTGGGTCTAAATCCTGTTTACCCTAGTAAGAGTCTTAACCTTTCTGGGCATCAGATGCCTCACCTGTACACCAAGCTCTCTGAGTACCCTCCAGTTCTCTACATCGATCAGAGAGTCTACAAGGTTTTCATCAATATCTACTCTATACCTAGCACTGTGGGAACAGTAAGTATCCCACAAGGAATTTCCAGGCCAAGAGGAAGACATGTAGCGATTAATTACGTAGATGCAACACACACACACACACACACACACACACACACACACACACACACACACATCAAAAAATGGGAAAGAAAATACAGGAAGCTGGGTAGGATCATACCAGTTAAGGAGTCCTAAGTTGGAAGAATCAGAGAGGGCTTTTCTGCATATGCTGGGACACCATGTGAAGAGAGAGGTGGAAAGCCTCGCAGGCAAAGGGAATAGAGTAAGCGTAGGCTTTAAGGTGCCAGAGACAGAGAGAAAGGCTGAGCAGGGAGAATGCATGAAGTGTGGAAGCATATTGGTTAATTTTATATGTCAACTTGGTTAGGCTAGGGTGGCCGGTTGTGTGATGCTAGACCCGCAGTCTAGATGCTGTGACAGAATTTTAGGCGTGACTAACATTTAAAATCAGGCTAAAGCAAATTACCCTCCATAAAACAGGTGGGCCTCGTTCAATCAGTTGAAGGCCTTACAAGCAAAAACTGAGGTTTCCTTCTCCAGAGCAAACTCTGTCTGAAGACTGGAACATAGAAATCCTATTGGCAAGGCCATGCTCCAGAGAAGAATCTAATCCATTTTTTTTAGTTTCTGGAATTTCTGGCAATCCTTTGTATTCCTTAGCTGGTATACATGTCACTCCAATCTCTACCATTGTTCTTAGATGGTATTCTCCCTGTGTATCTGTATCTTTTCTGTACTTAGAAGGACACCAGTCATACTAGATTAGGGTTCACCCTACTTCATCATCTCAATTTGATTACGTCTGCAAAGACCCAACTTCCAAACAAGATCACATTCACAAGCCCCAGTGGTTAGGACTTGAACGTATCTTTTTGGGGCACCACAGTTTAACCTACAACGCAGCGTATCAACTTTTTTAGGTAAAATGGTACCCCCTATTTAAGGACCCCTTTACCATTCTCCAGAAATCATCGTTTAAAAACAATAAAAGTACAATCATTTAGGGGCTCAAAACCTCATAGAACTTACCTGCCTCAACAATATCGAAAAGGTGGACTTTTGATAAAAACTCTGATGCCTGTTTTAGCTGAACTTCACTTTAATGAATCTTAAAACGAAGCCTTTGCAATTTTCGTCTGTCACTGAACAAACAAACGGTCCTCTTGTTTCTGAATCAGCAACATTTTAAGTGATTCGATGAGGCACCAGCCAGGTCTGGGTGTGCTAATTAGCCCGGAGACATGTTTGCTGTAAACCCTTAGGCCTTGGTTGAAAACTAAACAGTAGGAAGATGCCTCAGGATGCCTCAGAGTTTCCTTCCGTTTTGACAGGGAAGGAAAGATTCCTCTGTTAACTCCTGGGTAGCTCGTGCTATACTCTGCTTCTAGCTCTCCCTCACAGCCTTCAGGTCATCTATCTGCGGAGATTTTCAGCATGTTTTTAAAACCTCACCTTCGGTCTGCTTGAAGAATTTTACCAGAGAGTAAAATAAAGTTTTATTTTTCCACATCACCAACTAAGTTTGGTTTTTGTTGATATTAACCTAAACGCTTCGTCTATATTCTCTCACGGAATCCTCACAATGACTATCATTTGGCTATCAGTATTAGCCACAATTATAGACGGGTCGCTGTTAGACCTGTAATTTGCTCTTGGTGGCTTGGCCAGGGAGTGGCAAAACTAGTATTTGAATACAGGCCTACAGGGCTTTACTCCTCACCCGATCATTTGACTTTACTGCCTATTCCTCTATTTGCAAAGTCTCAGCTGGCGGCTCATGGACCTCACCCATCCCGTAGAGGAGTCTTGGGAAGTGATTTTTTTTTTTTAATTTTTGCCAAGGTTTTTACATTTTGTCTTTTAGGTGATCTCCACACCCAATGTGGGACTCGAACTTACAATTCTGAGATCAAGGGTCTCACATTCTACACACTGAGCCAGCCCCTTCTAGCCCATTCTAATTCCTATTTCCTCACAGTTACTTTATACATTTATGTTTCACTCAAGAGTGCATCTGATTTTTGCCTCTGTCTCTCCTACATTCGAGTGCCAGAGTTTAACATCTTTTCCTGTTTTTGTCCGCTTTAACCATTTCAAGACCTTGTTGAATGTGAAGGGCTACGTATTTCCACCTGAATTCGATAATTTGTAATTATCACTATAGTTACAACCACTCCGGATTTGTAGATACGTTCACTGGTTAGAAAGCATTTTAATTTTCTCACAGATGCAGTGGCTATTTTTACCTGATTAATCTGTTATAGAACAATCTACCTCTCTAGCTACATTTTATTTATTTATTTATTTTATTTATTTATTTTTTTCAACATTTATTTATTTTTGGGACAGAGAGAGACAGAGCATGAACGGGGGAGGGGCAGAGAGAGAGGGAGACACAGAATCGGAAACAGGCTCCAGGCTCCGAGCCACCAGCCCAGAGCCCGACGCGGGGCTCGAACTCCCGGACCGCGAGATCGTGACCTGGCTGAAGTCGGACGCTTAACCGACTGCACCACCCAGGCGCCCCTCTAGCTACATTTTAAAGGACAAGACAGGAACTTGGGGAATATCTAGCCAGTTTTTTTTTTTTTAAGTTTATTTTGAGAGAGAGAGGAGAGAGAGAGCAAGCGAGCGCACACACAAGGAAGGGAAGGGCAGAGAGAGAATCCCAAGCTGGCCCCGCACTGTCAGTGCAGAGCCTGACACAGGGCTCCATCTCATGAATGTGAGATCATGACCTGAGTCCAAATCAAGAGGTAGAGAGGCTCAACCAACTGAGCCACCCAGGCGCCCCTAGCCTATGTGTGGATTAAGTAGCTACTGTCCCACACAAGTGGGACTTTTACATACAAAGATACTTAGCCTGTGAAAATGAATAAAAGGAAACCTCATTTAAAGTGGAGTCAGGAGGCCAGAAGGGGGAGCCCTCACACCCCACCACAAGTCCTCAAATGCTGAAGCAACAGGAAGAGAAGGACCTTGCATTCCCCACAGGAGGAAGCACATCTACACTTCACTACCCCACCAGGAGAAACAAAGATTTTCTCCTTGCCTGGCAACAGCCCAGCCAATGAGAGACCGTCACAGCTCAGCCAATGAAAAGCCATGAAACTTAGTACTCCCAGTTTATTCCGGGGGACTTAAGAGGCTCTCCCAATACCTCCTTTTTTTCTATAAAAGAATATGCCTTTCCTTTCCAGATTTGCCTATGGTTTTGTCATAGCTTGCATGTCTCAAATTGCAGCTCTCTGCTATTCCCAAATAAACCTGTTTTTGCCAGTAAAAGAACTGAGTTTTATTTTTAAGGTTATCATACCTTATACAACAATCTTAAGTACGGCTGGATATTGGGAAACTGGTGTGAAAGTGCTCTTTAAGCTTGTGGAGTTGTCTTTTCAAGCCCACCCAGGTGGAACCAAGCTTGGCGTCTTCAAACTGTCTCCCCACCCAAGGGGGAGCAAGAGTTCACCCAAGGAGAGTAAGAGTTCGGTGTGATGCAGTTTAAAAATAAACAACTCAGGGGGCACCTGGGTGGCTCAGTCAGTTGACTGTCGGACTCTTGATTTCAGGGTAGGTCATGATCTCATGGTATCGAGCCCTGCATCTGGCTCTATGCTGACAACACGGAACCTGCTTGGGATTCTCTCCCGCCATCTCTCTCTGTCCCTTCTCCACGCTTGCTCTCAAAATAAATAAACATTTAAAAAATGAACAATTCATCAGTTCCAAGATTTCCTGCTTCCATAATACCAAATGCCTTACACCAAGTAGAGCATTATCTGTGTGTTATACAACATGGTGTTCCATATTAGCTATCTGTAGGTTTTGTAATAGGTTGACTATTGATTACTGGATTAATCCATGTGTGAAGGGTTATCTGGAAAGCCCTAAATTCTAAAAACCCTTCTCAGAATGAAACGGTCTTTGAAAGCCATGACAGTGATGTGTGGAAGATAAAATGTTCAGGCATCTACACAAGGGGCTCAGGGATCCCTACAAATACCAAGAAAAGTCTTATGATCAACCCCATCCAGAGGAGAAGTCATGCTTCATAACTGCTGTCAAGTTCCCAGCTAAGGGGTCTTCATTTCCTTCACAAGTCCAGTCATATTTCGACAGGGCTCTGAATGAAAGTTACTTCCAAAATTTAAGCCACGTACTTTTCCTTGCCAATTACATTTAAAAAATCAAACCAAAGACTAATCAGCTTCTTCCCTTGACAAAACACATTTAATATCTCATTAGCTTTGGAAAGTTTCACAGCAAATTGGCATTAATGGACACTCTAGAAAGAGCATTATTGTCTTTCCGTCTAAATAGCTACTGACACTCTTTGTTCTTCCCATTTTTTTTTCTTTTTGGACTGCATACTCTGCACAGTGGCTTTATAAAAACAGAGTGAGGGGCGGTATTAGTTCACCTGCTTCTCTGCATCTCGAAGCTGAGATAGACAAATGGGCTGACAGACCGCTGCATTTCCTTCCGCTGCTTTGTCTTCAAGGGATACTGTGGAAAATTAACTTGAAATATTATCAAGAACCTTTTTTGCTCCTTTTAATTCCAGGTAAAGGAGTTATGCCTCAATGTACTGATCCATTTAAAATACCTGACTCCATTCCACAGTTGTCAGATGAAGAGTAATTGCTTAGCAATAACTCTTGCACACACAGCCCTTGCAAAGTAAAACCACTGTGAGGAGATCACGATTTCAGAGATTCCTTCCAATCGAGGTGTGTCCATCGAGTGGAAGAACACGACTACACTTTAAGAAAAGGTACCGAGGGGCGCCTGGGTGGCGCAGTCGGTTAAGCGTCCGACTTCAGCCAGGTCACGATCTCGCTGTCCCTGAGTTTGAGCCCCTCGTCGGGCTCTGGGCTGATGGCTCGGAGCCTGGAGCCTGTTTCCGATTCTGTGTCTCCCTCTCTCTCTGCCCCTCCCCCGTTCATGCTCTGTCTCTCTCTGTCCCAAAAATAAATAAACATTGAAAAAAAAATTAAAAAAAAAAAAAAAGGTACTGAAAGACTCTTATCTAAAAAATAACAAAATGAACAGTAAGAAATTCCAAGTTAGGGCTGGAACGGAGAGAAACCTTCCACGGTTAGGGTACGGTTGTTGTTGTTTTAAATTCTCATATTGGCCACTAGAGGAGAACCATCACAGGTTTGGGAACCACTAGGAGAAACCCAACAGACCAACCCCCTATCACCAGATAGGATGGTGTCTACACGGTCTTCATTCAATTTAATTCACAAGTTTTTAGCAGGCTTTAATATGTCTGTATCACCACGTCTGTTGTTGTAAAATTCTTTAGAGAACGGCAGATGATGCTCTCGGTCATGCATTTCAGCAAACTGTAATTCTTGGAAGAGGTGGGTGATGGAATTCAGCTTCCACCGGAGGAAGATGTAAGGAAATTCTGCTGGGAGCAAGTTGCTACAGTTGTAAAACTCGTTGCCAACACTGTCTTTTATGGTATCCAATGCCTATGCAAAACTCACAAGATAAATTTCTACTTAAATTTGGAGGCAGGAAAAATTTTGTCTTTCTAAGCAGTCGTGCGTGCCTGCTTTTCATGTATAAAAGAAACTGTTTGCAATATAAAGCTAAATTTACTATAGAAGCACAATAATAAACTACTCCAGGGGTGCCTGGGTGGCTCGTGTCTGACTTCAGCTCAGGTCATGATCTCACAGTTCATGAGTTTGAGCCCTGCATTGGGCTCTGTGCTGACAGCTCAGAGTCTGCTTTGGATTCTGTGTCTCCCTCTCTCTCTGTCCCTTCCCCACTCGCACTCTCTCTCCCAAAAATAAACATTAAAAAATTTTTTAAGAAAATAAACTACTCCAGCTACTTGGCAATGCCTGGTTTTTTTTTGGTTCATTTTAACTTGCTTTCTTATTATTTTTATAACCTATTTTCATAGGATTTAATATCATGAGCCATCTCTCCCTCCCTTTTTTGGCATGCAGGACTACATTTTAAAAATTACTCCAATTACAACAAGTTACCACTAGACACCTATTAGAAGACTAAAATTTGCATCTTTTCTGACCACAATGTTATGAAAGTAGAAATCAACCACAAGAAAGAATCTGGAAAGAGCACAAATATATGGAGGCTAAATAACATACTACTACACAATGAATAGGTCAACCAAGAAATCAAAGAATAAACTATAAATTACATGCAAACAAATGAGAATGAATGCACAATGGTCCAAATCTTTGGGATGCAGCAAAAGTGGTCCCAAGAGGGAAATTTATAGCTATACAGATCTACCTCAAGAAGCAAGAAAAATCTCAAACAACCTAACCTTACACTAAACAAGTCAGAAGAACAAAACCCAAATCTATCAAAGGAGGGAAAGGATAATGATCAGAGCAGAAATAAATGATACAGAAACTAACAAAAACCAGTAGAACAGATCAATGAAACCAGGAGCTGGTTCTTTGGAAAGATCAACAAAATTGATACACCTTTAGCCAGACTCATCAAAAGAGAGAGAGAGAGAGAGAGAGAGAGAGAGAGAGAGAGAGAGAGGTCAACAAATAAAATCACGAAGAGGAAAACTAAACCAATACCCCAGACATACAAACACTTAGAATATTATGAAAAATTATATGTCAACAGATTAGACAACTTAGGAGAAATGGAAAAAGTCCTAGAAACCTATAGCTCCACCAAAACTGAAGCAGGAAGAAATAGAAAATTTGAACGGACCGATTACCAGCAATGACATTGAATCAGTAATCAAAAAACTCCCACAAAACAGAAGTCCAGGACCAGAGAGCCTCACAGGCAAATTCTACCAACCATTTATTTGTTTTCTGCCAAACATCTAAACAAGATTTAATATCTACTCTTCTCGAACTATTCTAAAAATAGAAGAGAAAGGAAAACGTCTAAATTCATTCCATGAGGCCAGTATCACGCTGACACCAAACCAGATAAGACACCACAAAAAGAGGACTATAGGCCAATATTTCTCATGAATATAGATGCGAAAATTCTCACCACAATATTAGCAAACTGAATCCAACAATACAGTAAAAAATCATACAGCAAAATCAAGTGGACTCTCTTCCCAGGATGCAAGGGTGGTTCTATAGTCATAAATCAACCCACGTGATACATCACATCAATAGGAGAAATGATAAAAACCATACAACCATTTTAATAGATGCAGAAAAAGCATTCAACAAGGTACAACATACATCATTCACGATAAAAACCCTCTGCTAAGTAGGTCTTAACAGAACATATCTCAACATAATAAAGGCTTTACTATGAAAAACCTGACAGCTAACATCATATTCAATGGGGGAAAAACTGAAAGCTCTTCCCATAAGGTCAGGAACAAGACAAGATTGTCCACTCTCACTAGTTTAAAAAACAATTTTTGTGTAAGTTTATTTATTTTGAGAGAGACAGAGCATGCAAGCAGGGGAGGGGTGGAGAGAGAGGGGACAGAGGATCCAAAGCAGGCTTTGTGCTGACAGCGAAAGCCCAGTGTGGTGCTTGAACTCGCGAACCGCAAGATCATGACCTGAGCCGAAGTCAGATGCTGAACCAACTGAGCCACCTAGGTGGCCCTGACTGCTTTTATTCAACACAGTATTGGAAGTCCTAGTGCAGCAGTCAGACAACAGAAAGAAATAAAAGGCATCCAAACTGGTAAGGAAGAAGTAAAACTCTCACCATTTGCAGATGACAAGATACTATATATAGAAAATCCTAAAGACCCCACCAAAAAAACTACTAGTATTAATAAATAAATCAGTTTATCAGGATGCAAAGTCACAGATACAAAATTAGGGTACAGAAATTAGTACATTCCAATACAATAATAATGAAGCAGCAGAAAGAGAGATTAAGAAAACAATCCCATTTACAATTGGCCAAAATCAATAAAATATCTAGGAATAAACTTAACCAAAGAGGTAAAAGACCAATTGTCTGATAACTATAAAACACTGATGAAAGAAACTGAAAGTGACACAAAGAAATGGAAAGACATTCCATGCTCATGGACTGAAGAATATTATTAAAATGACCATATTGCCCAAAGCAATCTGCACATTTAATGCAATCCCTATCAAAATACCAACAGCATGATTCACAGAACTAGAATAATCCTAAAAGTTCTAAGGAACCGCAAGCAACCCCAAATAGCCAAAGCAACCTTGAAAAAGGAAGAACAAAACAAAGTATCAGAATCCCAGATTTTAAGGTACACAAGTTGTAGTTATCAAAATAATATAATACTGGCACAAAAACAGATACATAGATGAATAGAACAGAATAGAAGACCCAGAAATAAACCCATGATTATATGGTTAATTAATCTTCCACAAAGGAGGTAAGAATATGCAATGGGAAAAAGACGGGCTTTTCAACAAATAGTGTTGGGAAAACTGGACAGCTGCATACAAAAGAGTGAAACTGACCATGCACAAAAACAAACTCAACATGGATTAAAGACCTAAATGTAGGACCCGAAATCATAAAAATCCTTGAAGAGAGCACAGGCACTAAAGTCTCTGACATTGGTTGTACCAAGATTTTTCTAGATAGGTCTCTGGAGGCAAGAGAAAGAGATGCAAAAATTAGCTATTGGTATTACTTCAAAATTATAAGTTTCTGCACGGTGAAGGAAACAATCAACAGAACCAAATGGCAATTTGCTGAACAGGAGAAGGTATTTGCAAATGACATATCCAATAAAGGGGTTAGTATCCAAAATATGTAAAGAACTGATACAACACCCACAAAACAAATAATCCAATTTAAGAAAGGGCAGAAGACATGAACAGACTTATCTCCAAAGAAGGCCTACAGATGGCCAACATCTTGTGTCTACAAGAAAATATGACCAACATCACTTTTTTAATGTTTATTTATATTAGAGAAAGACAGAGACAGAGAGTGAGTGAGCCGGGGAGGAGCATAGAAAGAGGGAGACACAGAATCAGAAGCAGGCTCCAAGCTCTGAGCTGTCAGCACAGAGCCCAGTGCAGGGCTGAAACTCACAAAAACTGTGAGATTATGACCTGAGCTGATGTCAGATGCTTAACTGACTGAGCCACCCAGGTGCCCCTCAACATCACTTATCATCAGGGAAATACAAATCAAAAGTATAATGAAATATCACCTCGTGCCCGTCACAGAGCCTAAAATAAAAAACACAAGAAACAAATGTTGGCAAGAAGGAGGAAAAGGAAGCCTCTTGAACTGCTGGTGGAAATGCAAACTGGTGCAGCCACTGTGGACAATAGTATGGAGGTTCCTCAAAAAGTTAAAAATAGAACTGCCCTACAATACAGCAATCATACTACTATTTACCCCAAAAATGCAAAAACACTAACTCAAAGGGACGCATGCATCCCTATGTTTATAGCAGCATTATTCACAATAGCCAAACTATGGAAGCAGTCCAAGTGTCCATTGGTAAATGAATGGATAAAGGTGTGGCATATATACACAATGGAATATTAGGCCATAAAAAAAGAATGAGGTCTTGCCATTTGCAAGGACATGGATGGAGCTAGAGAGTACAGTGCTAAGTGAAATAAGTCAGTCAGAGAAAGACAAATACATTGGGTTTCACTCATATATGGAATCTAAGCAACCAATGAGCAAAGGAAAAAAAGAGTGAGAGAGACAAACCAAGGAACAGACTGTTAAAGATAGCGAACACATGGATAGTTACCAGCAGGGAGGTGGGTGAGGGGATGGTGAAATAGGGGACGGGGATTAAAAAGTACACTTATAATGATGAAAAAAGTAACTTACAAGTGACCAAAATAAAAAAAAAAATGGACAGTACCAATTGCGGGCAAGGATGTGAAGCAATGGAACTTTCATTTGTTACTGGTGGGATTGCACAATGTCACAACCACTTTGGAAGACAGCGATAGTTTCTTACAAGGCTACACACAGGCTTACCGTGTAATCCAGCAATCATGCTTCTAGCAATTTACCCAAGGGATCTGGAAACTCCAGTCTGCATAATCACCTGTATGTGAATGTTTACAGATGCTTTACTCTTAATTCCCAGGAATTGGAAACAAGCAGGATGTCCTTCCATACGAGAACGGATGGACAAACTGTGGTATAAGTATATTGCTCAGTGATAAATAACGAGCTACCAAGCCACAAGAATGCATGGATGACTTTTAAGTACATGTTGTTAAATGAAAAAAGCCAGTTTCAACAGACTACATGGTTTGTCACTCCCATTTTTTAAAGTTGATTTATTTGAGTATTTTTGTGAGAGTGAGCTGGGGACGGGCAGAGAGGGAGAGAGAGGGGGACAGAGGATCTGAAGTGGGTTCTGTCCTGATAGCAGACAGTGCTTGAACTTATGAAACGAGAGATCACGGCCTGAGACAAAGTTGGACGCTTAACCAAGTGAGCCAACCAGGCGCCCTTAGGACTCCCATTATATTAAACTCCAGAAAAGGCAAAAATAGAGAAGTAAAAAAGATTAGTGGTTGTCAGGGGTCAGCGGGAGGAAAGGAGGATTGAATGGGTGGAGCACAGGGGACTTTTAGGGGGGGCGAAACCATTCCATATGATACTATAGTGGTGGATACAGGACACTATTTGTCAAAACCCACAGACCTTTATAGCACAGAGAATGAACCTTAATGTATGCTGCAAACAGATCCCTTAGGAAGCTGGGAAATCCTACGACAGAATGCAACAGAACAAATTATATTACAAATATAGGAACAAGCCCACTGAAGGAGTGAGGGACCTAAGTAACTTTGGAAATGACTGGAGTCTGCAAGGCTAAAGGCAAAAGAAACCATCCATGAGCGCTGTTCTCTAATAAGGTTGTTTCTGGGGGGGGGGGGGTATAGGGTAACCATGGGTTAATGTATATATATTGCCATACACGCATATTGGAATTGAACATTAAGTAGGTGGATAGCAGGTGGAGGGATCCCTCCGTCAGAGTGGGGAGGTTAGAATGTTCCATGCAGCAATGGATTAGGGCTGATAACAACAGCATGAACTCACGTTTGGCTTCATACAGATGCACAGGTTTGTATATTTGCTCCTTGTTCTGTCAGCTAAGAGGGCCTAGAAGCAAAGTTACCCTAGTCCCAACAAACACTCCTAGCACCCAAATCTTGGTTTCTTTTTTTTTTTTTCCAATTTCTTTACATGTTTACTGACTTTTGGGAGAGAAACAGAGAGAGACAGAGTGTGAGGAGGGGAGGGGCAGAGAGAGAGGAGAGAGAGACACAGAATCTGAAACAGGCTCCAGACACCCAGGCGCCCCCCCACCCCCCCAAATCATGGTTTCTAGTCTTATTCTCCAATAAAAGGAACTAGAGCCCTTTGGTTCTTCTAGGACTGGGGCCGAACATATACAAGATGATCTTGGAACATCTAGAAGGCCAGAAAGTAAGGAAGTGCTAACCCAAAACAAAACAATCCAGTGAGGAGAAGGGTATGTCAAATGAACACAGGAGCCAACTGAAAGAGCTCCCACTGGCCAAAGCTGAAACAATTTAAGAAAATACGATAGTATTATTGGCTTATTGCCCAAAACATAAGTTACATACCCCTGAGTCTATACTGGTACAAATAAATGACTGAATAAATAAATAAATGGGGGAGAATAGAGAATCTTTCATGAGGAGGAATTTCAACCATTTTATGTCAATACTCTACCCTGAAGGTCTGGAGCATAGCCTCCCATTCCTTAAGTATGGGCTGCACAGAGTGGCTGCCTTCCAAAAAGTATAGTATGGAAAGGAGGGGAAAAGGTAACTCTACCGTTACTGTTGGGGGAACCCGACAAACACTGCCTCAAGCCGGGCGCCACAATGACAAAGTAAGGTCATGTTGACAGTACAACTTTGATAGGATGTGAGAAAATGGCCCTTCACCTCTGAGGTCTTCATCCCCTCAACACAGGACCCCAGTACAATCGTGGGGAAAACGTCAGGCAAATCCCAATCGAGGGATATTCTGCAGGATCCCTGACCAGCCCTCCTCAAATCTATCAAAAAACGAAGTCTGAGAAATCATCGCTTCCAAGAGAAGCCTAAACAGACAACTGAAAGTAACATGGTATCCGGGATGGAATCCTGGGACGGAAGAAGGTAAGTAGGTAAAAATAAAGGAAATCTGAGTCAAGTGTGAACTTTTGAGAATAATAACGTATCAATATTAATTGTAATCACTGCACCCTGCTGAGGTAAAACGTTGAGGGGGATATTGGTGCCAGGTATGTGGAAATTCTCTGTACTACTGTCACAATAGTTCTAGATGATTTAAAATGAAAAGTTCAGGGGCGCCTGGGCGTCTCGGTCGGTTAAGCTTCTGACTTCAGCTCAGGTCGTAATCTCACTGTTCATGAGTTCAAGCCCCATATCGACCCAACTGCTGTCAGCGAGGAGCCTCTGCTTTGGATCCTCTGTCCCCATCTGTCTCTCTGCCTTTCCCCTGCTCACGCTCTCTCAAAATTGAACATTTATTTTTTTTTTCAACGTTTATTTATTTTTGGGACAGAGAGAGACAGAGCATGAACGGGGGAGGGGCAGAGAGAGAGGGAGACACAGAATCGGAAACAGGCTCCAGGCTCCGAGCCATCAGCCCAGAGCCCGACGCGGGGGCTCGAACTCACGGACCGCGAGATCGTGACCTGGCTGAAGTCGGACGCTTAACCGACTGCGCCACCCAGGCGCCCCTCAAAATTAAACATTTAAAAAAATTAAAAGTTCATTACAATGACACACACACACACACACACACACACACACACACACACCTCTCCAGCGCCTGGGCTTGTGTTTCAGAGGGGAAACTTGCAGGCCCACCAGGCAAACACCTGGAGTAGCTGAGGTTCTGAGCAGAGTCTGTGGGGGTGGAATTCCAACCACCTCACAGTGGTTCAGAAAAGAAGTTCTACTCTCATCTGTTCAAGGTGTCAAGCCATGACTTCTCATCCATTTCCAATGGGCAAACCCATGCAGCAGGGAATCCTTGGAATTTCACCCAAGGGAGAAGAAACTCCTCGGAGAAAAGAATTTTGGAATCCGACGTTGTCCCTATCATGCAACAGATCTGGGGGAAAATGGTACCACCCACGGAGAAGCGTTTTCTGTCCGGCTGGCAGAGCCTTCCCCCGCCTTCATCCCTGAGGTGGGACCCTGGGGAGAGCAATGAGGTCTCAGCGAAGGCACCTGTGGATCACACCCCGGGGAGGTGGATCTAGATACCCTGCTGGGGTGGGCCTGGGAAGCACCTTGAGGCCCACAGGCCCACGGAAAGGAGCAGGCCTGTAGGAAGGAGGTGCCGTGTCGCTAGGCCTTCTGATTTTTCATGTGAAGCCAGGCATCCCAAATGTTGTATGCAATTACAGAACCTTTTTTTTTTTTTTTTTTTGCAACTGCAGAGCTTTTAAATGTAGGCAACTCATTCAACTTCTTTTTTAAGAAAGCACTGTGCTGGCTAAACAAAACACATCTGACGGCCTTACTCAGCTGGTGGACCTCCAGTCTGTGACCTCCGAGAAAGGGGAACTCTCTTGATAGTGCTCAGGTTTCAGAATTATACATTTAAAAGCCAGGACGATGGAACCTGCATGTTAACCACTAGCCACTGGGACGTGTGGCTATTTAAATGAAAACTAATTTAAATTGTATATAATTAATTATTAATATAATTAAAATTTGACTTCCTCAGTCACACTAAGCCCATTTTAAGCACCCAGCAGCCTTTTCCATCATGGCAGAAAGTTCCATCGGACAGTGCTAAATATATAGGACAGAATGGGACAATCGTCAAAATTTGAATACAAGGTATGTATTTGGTAACATGTGTCCATATTACATTTCCTAATTTTGATCCATGTAACATAGTTATGTAGAACAATTTTTTATCTCTGGATGAATATGTGGAAATACGTAAGGGTAAAGCAGACAGGAGGCCTGCCACTTGCTCTCAAATAACGTAGAAAGAAAACACATGTACTTAGATCGGTAACGCAAATGTGGCAAAACCCTAATAGCTGGTGAACCTGGGTACTATTCTTGCAACCTCTCTGAAAATTTGAAATCATTTCTAAAGTTAGGGTGAAGGGGGGGGGGGGGAGAGAGGGAAACACACACACACACACACAAACTCCAGGGAAGCCAAGAAAGTTACCATGTTGACTTAAACAAGGGGCGGTCCTCAACTGTCCATGGTACACCCCATCTCATGGCCTACCTCAGGGGGTTTCCTCACACACATAATGATCCCACACATTTCCTCCGTGGCCCTTCAGAACTTCTCACTTCCTTCGTGGTGCCTTCATGCTCACTGGGCAAAGTGTCCCCAGTCCCAGGAAACTCCATTCTCTGTTTTCAGGTTGACATGATCATTATTGGACAACTTTTCTTGCTCAAAGTAAGGTATGCCTGGCTCTAGAGCCCTTCTCCGACCCCTCACTGCTCAGTGTTTCACCTGGAAGAGCGTAGCACAACAGCCTCTGTCCTCAGCTGTAGCCCAATTGGTTTTATACGTTAATTAAAACCGGGCAGTGCACCCAGAGGTGTTCATGGTACCAGGCTGTCACCACCTACCCACCTAAGCATTGCAGCTGTAAGAGCTTTTTTTAAAAAAAAATTTTTTTTTTCCAGTTTATTTTGAGAGAGAGAGAAAATGAGAACACAAGCAGGCAAGGGGCAGACCGGGAAACAGAGAAACCCAAGCAGGCTCCAACAGTACAGAGCCCAATGAGGGGCTCGAACCCATGAACAGTGAGATCATCACCTGAGCCAAAACCAAGATTCCAACACTTTGCCAGCTGAGCCATCCAGGCACCCTGATTTAAGAGCTTTTTTAAATTGGTATGTAGTGGGGCTCCTGGGTGGCTCAGTTGGGTAAGTATCTGACTTCACCTCAGGTCAGGATCTCGAGGTTTGGGAGTCTGATGCCTGCGTCGGGCTCTGGGCTGACAGAGAGCTCAGAGCCTGGAGCCTGCTTTGGATTCTGTGCCTCCCTCTCCTTTCCCCCTCCCCCACTCGTGCTCAGTCTCTTTCTCTCAAAAAAAAAAAAAAAAAAAAAGTAAACATTAGAAATTTTTAAAAATTGTTTTGTGTTTACATCTTTATGTACCATCTTACTTAAAGGTGTAATTGCAATAATATACGTGGATTTAATTTCAGTGCAATGGTTTTCTTTTTCCTCTTTTGCTTCTAACTTCCTGCAACACCTCTCTCTCTTCTCTTGGCTTCTACCCAGGGTGCAGCAAGTCCTGCTACCCTTGCTTCCACCCTGACCACAGAGACCCCAGCCTTGGGCACATACAGTTGTCTGTCCACATTCCCTGGCATCGAGAGGGGAAAGGATCTGTGGTGCTAGAACACCCTCAGCTGGTTTTCTACGGAATCCTTTCATTCTAAGAGCACCTGAATGTTCTTAACCTTTGTTCGTTAGCAGGGCACTGGGTGCTGTTGTGGTCATAGATGTTGCATGGTTATTTTAACTGAATTCAGCAAACACTTCTTGAGAGCCTACTTTGGGAATCCAGGCACCCTGCCAGGTGCGGCTGATAGAATCCTCATCAATGAGACCTTGCCCTTGAGGAGTTCCCAGGTGGCAAAACCCAAAACTATGGAAAGTGCTGTTTTTTATCAGCAGTGCCGGGGTAAACTGGGCATTGTGCTAGAAGCATGAGCTCATTTGGGGGAGGGCACCTGCCGTGACTGCAGCATGCCTTCTCTGCGAGCAGAACCTCTGACACCATAGATGTTGCATCCTACCATGCACATTCTTCAAACTTTCATCTCACATGTAACTCCTGTTATACTCTCAGGCTCCCAGACTTGTTCTATCGCCCAACTAAGAGGCAGTCTCAAGTTCAACCAACTGAGTCCAAAACAAAGCATCCAAGAGAGGAATGCACCTGTTCCCCAAAGCCCCTCTCTGTATAGACAGAATTCATTTATTGCTCATCTGGCTCTTCCTTCAGGAGAGACCCACGCTTGTGTCTCAAGGCAGTTCTCCTCTTTTTCAGGGTTTTCTATTAATCCCTCCCCACACCCACTTCCAGGCTTAGAAGGTATGGATAACGCAACACTTCTTCCTTAGGCGTTCAAGAAGCACCGTGGGCAAGGCATCAGATAAAACTCTCCATATGAGTGATAAGCACTTTCCACACCAGCTCTGCCAGCAACAGCTCAACTACACAAGAAGTGGCTACATAAACACATCCCACTACACCCAAATTAAATGTCTCAGCTTTCCTTCCTCTTGGCAGAATTTCCAACAACCATGGACCCTCCCTGCACACCCCGCTCTTGACAGGAGGGCAAGTCAGAAAGGAAAGAGATAGGCACCTTAACCTCCGACACTAAAAATAAATGTTACTTTTATGAGAAAACAAAAACACAGCAAAACATATGCTGTGAATGCCCCCTGGGTCCCTCCCAGGGCCTCCTAGGGCCAGTGAGAGCCTCTGAAGCCCAAGCTTCAGTAGCTTCTTGGCAAATCCACCTCTGCTCCCACCAAATATTTTGAGCCACTCTAGAAAATCACTGAGCACTTCCTGCAGAGAGCCCTGGATTTGAGAAAGCTCTCTCTGGGGAGTGTGTTTTGGGGATCCTTCTTTCCTCCAGGACATATTGATATATCCTCAGTTACAGGCAAGTGGAACACCAAACTCTTTGAGGTTCCCAGGGCTCAGACCGCACTGACCAACCATTCAGCTTTGCCCGTCCCGGTTTTAGCTCCCCCAGTCCCACATCCCGGGAAACCCCCTCCATCCCAGGAAAACCAGGATGGCCAGTGGCCCTGGTGTGGGCTCTCAGAGGAGGCACAGAGCAGTGGGAACTTGACAACCACACAGACTTGGGGACTGCATCCATGCCTGCCTGCCTTCCTGGCACAAACCTGCCACATCCCGACCTGAGAAGGAAGGGAAACCGGCTCTAATCAACTTAAAGGAATTTTTTGAAAGAAGAAATTCTTCTTTTTCTTCTACCTTGAAATCGGAGACCTTGGGTAGGGGCATCTGATTTGCTAAGCCAGGCTACGTGTCCGCAAATGCATAGTGGGGTCAAGAAGGCAGCTTAGAATTCATCCTTTTTGGCTGTAAAGGAAGGTGGACTCTCGGGACTTCCAGACACTTACAGTGACAAATTCCCCAAACTTGGGAAGGCGATACAGGTAACAGCCACCCAAAGAAACCACGAAGTCAAAGACTAAGAGTTTATGTTGTACATGCATCCAGCATGAACGAGCAGGGCAGAGAGTGGAAGGAAGCTGTGCGTGTCAGGGTTAGCCAAAGCAGGTTTACAAAGAGCCAGCACCTGCCTTACAACCTCAGGGGGGCCATGAGGAGGGACGGAGATGTGGTCTGTGTGCTCAGGATCTGTTTGGATGACAAAGAACAGCCAGCGTGGAGGGCTGGTGGCAGACAGGACTGGAACAAGATGGGGTGCTCTAATCCTAAAAACGCTCAAAGGTTCGAAGGCAGGGGCACGGATATTCAGGGGACATGGGGAAAATCACGAGATCTCGGGCCCTAATTCAGGGGCCTGCCGAATTGCTCAGACACATTAGCTGAGGATTTTGGATCTGGTACATGGTGATAGCGAAACAGGGGAGAGAAGACAGGAGAAGTTACGTTTTTCTTTCCAAGAAGAGCGAGTGTTAGCATTTTTGCTGCTTTGGGTTTGTCGCCATTTCTCCTCAACCCTACTCGAGGAGCAGTAGCTCAAGTCAGAACCTCAGTGTTTTTCAAAACCCATCTGGCTCGACTTAATCCGTTTTCACACCCAAATGTCCGCTGTTTGCAAAGCCCTCCGGGCTTGACTGCCTGGGTGTATTCCTATCCTTAGCTATGTTAGTTGCACAGATAAGTCACTAGTTGTTTTCAGAAAGCTGTGGTCCAAGTCAAAAACCTGAGCTTTCCAGGGCCTCTCAAGCCAGAGTCCCACCCCTACTGTCTTAGCTCAGTGCTTCCTTCTGGCTGTCTTCTAGTTTCTACCCTGCACAGGGAGCTCCTTTCCCCAAACATAGGCCTTTTGTTGGGGACAAGACAGGGTTGTTTTCCTGTTGAAATCCGTTTCTTCCCTTCTCATCTTTCAAAATCTCACCTGTCCTTCCCGTTCCGGCTTTACCATTTCTTCTCCCCGGGGCCTGCCTGCTCGTGTCCTCCCAGCAGGCAGTCAACTTTCCAGCCTCTGAACTTCAGAGAACTTCACCTAACCCAGCAGCAAAGCAGCGCCTTCCAGCACCTTGAAATCTAGACCTTGCTGTTTTGTAGACAAGAACATAGACCTCATCTGGCAGCAGGTTAGAAATGCTGTATCTTAGCCCCACCCAGATCTGCTGATTCAGAATCTGCATTTTAAGGAGATTCCCACATGACTTGTATTAGACACGAAAGTTTCAGAAGCACTTAAGATCACTGGTCCCCAACTTCAGCTGCCCTAGAATCTCTTGAGGGAGTTTTAGAACATGTTGACCTCTGGGTCCCGCCCCTAGAGATTGTGATGAAATAATCTGAGATGCCAGCTTGACAAGGGAGAGTTCGATAAACTGCCCAAGTGACCGTACTACACAAGCATAGCAAAGTTTGAGAACCACTGGCTTAGCACAGTCACTCCGTCCTTGTCCCATGGCCCCAGGAAATTCCAAAGCCTCCCATGAGATCTCTGTTCTGAAACCGTCTCGGGCAGGGGTGGGGACGTGGGCACGTCCCTGCCATCACCTCTTTCTCGGGGGTCCTTCCTCATAGCACATGCTGGCACTCCACGGGCTTCGCCACGTCTTTGAATCCCAACCCCCACCCAAAGTAAAATTTGATGCACATGAGACATCTGTGGGCGAGGTCCGCTACAGACCTGGGAACATGGGTGAAGCGGGGGAGGAGTCGACATGACCAAAGTGCCAACAACCTCTAAGAGGAATCGTTTTGTCAGTGGTTAATAAAATGTCTCAATATATTTATGCCTTTATGGACATAATAGCGCTGCCTTGACCTTATAGTTGTCGGGGTATGTTTCTTGACTAGATTCAAGTGCTTTGAGGACAAGAACCGGTAGCCCCAGCCCTTAGCTGGTATTGGTGTTCAACAAGCTACAGAGGAACTGAGTTAATCGCTCAGGATTTAAAAACCCATGCGTGAGGGGTACCCAGGTGGCAAAGTCAGTTAAGCGTCTGACTTTGGCTCAGGTCAGGATCTCACAGTCCGTGGGTTCAAGCCCTGCATCAGGCTCTCTGCTGTCAGCACAGAGCCTGCTCTGGGTCCTCTATCTCCCTCTCTCTCTGCTCGTCCCCTCCTCTCCCACACTCTCGTTCTCTCTCAAAAGCAAAACACATTAGAAAAATAAAATAAAATAAACCAGATGTGTCAGAGGGGCACCAGGGTGGCTCAGTCGGTTAAACGTCCCACTTTGACTCAGATCATGATCTCACGGTTCATGGCTTCGAGCCCCGAGTCAGGCTCTGTGCTGACAGCTTGGAGCCTGGAGCGGGCTTTGGCTGTGTCTCCCTCTGTCTCCGCCCTTGCCCTCCTAGTGTTCAGTCTCGGTATAAAAACCCCGATCACAAACTCCTACAGGCAAGGAAAAGGAGGCGTCAGACGCAATTACTAAATGGTAAAGAAGAAAGAAAGTGAAACCTTTGTAACAGACTGTAGGAAGTAAAGCTCTGGGTTACCTGAATGAACGAATGTTAATTAAATATAACACCATTATTAACTGTAGCCGTAATTAAGGAAGAATACTTCTCATCCGAGTTTGTCGGCAATAAAGTGATCTTGCTAAGCTTTGTGTTCCTTCTTGCCCCGATATACAAACCCATCTCCACATGTGGCTCGCCTGCTTTCGAATGACCGATCATCTTGTTACCTACAGTACTTGAAACACGGGAAAGTGTTAGTGAGCTTAAAACAGTGGTTCTTGGGGCGCCTGGGTGGTTCATTTGGTTAAGTGTCTGACTTCAGCTCAGATCATGATCTCACTCACGGTTGATGGGTTCAAGCCCCACATTGGGCTCTGTGCTGACAGCTCAGAGCCTGAAGCCTGCTTTGGATTCTGTGTCCCCCCACCCCTCTCTCTGCCCCTCCCCTGCTCGTACTCAGTCTCTCTCTCAAAAAGAAATAAAAATCAAAACAAAAAAACCCAGGTGTGTGAGAGGAACAGGCTTTGGACCAGAGATTCATCTTCAGACCGAGTAACTTTTCTTCTAATGTTTATTTTTGAGAGAGAGAGACAGAGAGAGAGCAGGGGAGGGGCAGAGAGAGAGGGAGAGGCAGAATCTGAAGCAGGCTGCAGGCTCCGAGCTGTCAGCACAGAGCCTGACACGGGGCTTGAACTCACGGAGTGTGAGATCATGACTTGAGCTGAAGTCGGCCGCTTAATCAACTGAGCCACCCAGGCGCCCCCAGGCAGATTAACTTCTCAAGGGCAGGAGCAGGAGTGAGGTTCCTGATAGTGGAAGGGCCACGGGCACAGTGTGGGAACAGATACATGCCCACACCTGTGCTGATACACATGTCGCTCTCGAGCACTTGAAATGGAGCTAGGCTGAAAGGAGATGTGCAGTAAGAGTAAAATACCTACCAGATTTTGAAGATTTAGGGTGGAAACAAAGTTGCAAAATAGCTCATTATACATCACACGTGGAAATATTTCAGATACATTGGATAAAACAGGATATATTAAAATGAATGTCACCCAGGGGCACCTGGGTGGCTCAGTCGGTTGAGCGTCCGACTTCGGCTCAGGTCATGCATGATCTCACAGCTCGTGAGTTCAAGCCCATGTCAGGCTCTGTGCTGACCACTCGGAGCCTGGAGCCTGCTTCGGATTCTGTGTCTCCTCCTCTCTCTGCCCCTAACCCACTCAACATTCCGTCTCTGTCACTCTCAAAAATAAACATTAAAAAAAATGTTTAAATGAATGTCACCTGTTTGTGTACTCTTTCCACGTGGTTGCCACAAAGCTTAAAATGACAGACATGGTCCCATTCCATTTCTCTGTGATGGTGCTACTGCCAACATGGCAGTCCAGGAGAAAGGCGTACAAACAGGGGGTGGAAGGGGTTGCCTTTGAGGCCAACCGGGTGGCAGGCTCTGTGCCTGACTCCACAACCGCCCTGAGCAGTGAGCTGTATCATCTCCACTTTCCAGATGACAAAGTGCACAGGTTCACAAAGGCTAAGTATCACCAAGGGCCCAAACTACTCAGCTAGGGAGAGCAAGAGCTGAGAGGAGAAATCACCTTTACTGAATTCTAAAGCCCAAAGGTAGGGCCCCCCGAAGAGAAAACCCAGTGGGGAGGTCAGAACCAAGCCACATAGCGACTGTTACAGGACTGAGAGGTGTTTAGTGCAGAGAAGCGAGCTCAGGCCAGACCACAAAGACCGTTTTCAAATATCTGAAGGTTCAGCGGTGGTCAGATGGATGCTGGGTAGCTCTAAAGGAGGAGAGTAGTAGGACGAGGTGGTGAGGAAAAATATTTGCAGGGAGAGCGAGCAAGAATTTTTCAGCCATCAGAGCTGCCCCAATTCAGCTACCGCGGGAAGCAGGGAGGGCCGGGTGCGGGACAAGACCAGGCAAAGGCTTGGCCACTTGGCCGACTCCCAAACACCGCGATGCCGGAGGGTGGTTCTGGAACACGGCTCCGTGGCATGGCCGCATCAGGATCACCTGGTGTTATTCAAAAAGGTCTACCCAGGCCTACTGAATCGGAAACTCGCTGGGGGGAGGCTAAATGAGTTTTATTTTGAACAAGTGCCTTCACTTATTCTGATGTGCAGCCAGGCTTGGGAGCCACTGGTGCATAAAGGACATCTGAGCATCCATTGGCCGTTTCGACCAGAGGACTTCGCAAGTCTCTTCCAGTGTTGAAATTCCATTATTCCATGTCAGGTGATGCTTGCCAACAAAATTATGGTCAGTGAACCTGGCAAGATGAATCATTGCCTTATTTGGGCTGTTTACTCTTTACTGGGAGGATTTCTTCAGCCAAAACAGTAAAGCTGCTAGTCGCCTAGGTTAAGAGAAATGAATTAGATTTTACTTCTTTTCTACTTTTGGCAAGTTAGGCAAGTTCCGGGGTAGGAACAAAGTCAACGACTTATTTTCTCCCAACTCTTCTGGCTAATAGGAATAAGCAAACGTGAGCCCTCATTGCCGGCAACTTATTGCAGACTGGTGAATAAAGGCCCACTTGGAACTTCGGTTGCCTCACTGTCGAGGAGGGTAGCAAAGGGCCGCAACGTTCTGCCTGTGGAATGAGAGACTGTGCTAACAATTTTCAAGGAAGCAGCTTTCACAAGCTTGATTCATAACACACCGGTGACTAAGAGAAGCAAATGCCAAGTCCCATCCAGTGGAGGGATTGTTGAGAACACAGCTGGGACAGAGACCGAAGTGGACGATGAGAGCAGAGGAAAACCAGAAGCAGCAAAAAGGAACCAGAAGGAGGGACATTTATTCCGGAGCACGAAATGGATGGCGCTCAGTCCAGAAAGAAGGGAATCTTTGAGGCCTGGATTTAGCTTCACAGGACATCTGAATCACCCAACTCAGGTGCCGCAGGCTTTGCTTTCCTCCTGGTGCGGACCAAAGTGGGAGGCGATCTCAAAAAAAGCGCATCAAGTGGTCACTTCTTTCCCCGAAGGGTAAAGCACAGTTCGTCATTTCGCCGCCCCTTTTTATCCAAGGGTTGCCTGAAGGACAGGTAGTGAAGAAATGAGTAAAGGAGGCGGACATGAGGCCAGGGAAAAAGCAAATGTGGAAGCAAATGTCTTAACTTGATTAAGTTGGAGCCAACAGCTGCTCGGTGAGGAAAAGTCATAAATGTAGAATAAGCAGTTATTGGTTTCGGCTTCTCTATTTCTCCCTAAAGGGTATTACTTTGTTCTTTGTTTCATTCGGCTGTTAAACATGGTCTTTTGAGAACAATATCTGGATTTTGGACACGTGGAATCCTTTTTTTTTTTTCTTCTAGAACTTCAATAAAGTCATTGGTCTCCACTCCTTCTAGCTTATCATATTTCTGGCACAATTATAACAATTGTTCGATCCTTCCTTCTTGGATAATTTGATTCTGGTCCTCATGGGCCCTTCCAGTTCTATGTTCGGATTATTTCTTTTTAAATATGCAAAGGGACTGCTGTCATTTCGGACTTGTGTCTGCAGTTTGTGAGCCTAGATAAACGACATGTGGACACTTCAGGGATTAAGCATGGGGAATGGCTCCGGTACGCCATTACTAATACATGTTGCAGAATGTTCCCCAGCTAGGATTTCTGAGAATTTGGAGAAACCCAACGTAACGTCACTTTTGTTTAGAGAAGTGGTTCTCCAAGTGAGATCTCTAGTGGCTGTGAATTAATCCAAAAATGCAACTCCTGTCACCGATTTGTATTTGTATGTACCACTCAGCGCCATTTACTGTTCATCTATAATCTTAAAAGAAGCACCGTACTGGAGTATGCAGAGAATTATACTTTGTCTTCCCCTAGGAGTTCCAGCTATGACAACATTTGGCATCACTAATTTGACTCATTTTTTTCCTAATGAATAGATTTTATGACCTAGTATGCATTGTGGTTCAAACGTGAATTAACCACAGCTAAATAAAACATACACCTACGTGGGGCGCCTGGGTGGCGCAGTCGGTTAAGCGTCCGACTTCAGCCAGGTCACGATCTCGCGGTCCGGGAGTTCGAGCCCCGCGTCGGGCTCTGGGCTGATGGCTCAGAGCCTGGAGCCTGTTTCCGATTCTGTGTCTCCCTCTCTCTCTACCCCTCCCCCATTCATGCTCTGTCTCTCTCTGTCCCAAAAATAAATAAATGTTGAAAAAAAAAATTAAAAAAACAAACAAACAAAAAACATACACCTACGTGCAAGTAACAATTTCCTGCTCTCACCTAGCTGCTGCCTCATAGGGAGGTTGAAATGGGTGGGGCATTGGAGTCTTTTGTCTCAGCCAAATGGTCTGAAACCAGCAAAGTGGGTGAGCACTAGTCTAAAACAATGGGATATAGGAAAAATGGGGCAGGTTGTTGGAGTCAGACCCATCCAAGGTCAAGCCCTTCTCAGGGTCTCCACCTTCCAATCTGCAGGCTGCAGTTGCACAGGGTCATGGTGTGGAGGGGCTCCTGGGGCTGAGATCCAGCCTGCACTCTGCCAGCCAAGCTCCTTACATTGGGCTGTGTCTACCCTGGGGTGGGAAGGAGGGGAGGGGAGGAGCACGTTTTTGTGTGTGTGTGTGTGTGTTTTATTTTAATCTCATGTACACAAAGGCATACAGGCTCCCTGCCTGCAACCCTGGTAGTCTATCTTAGTAGCAGAGTGACTTTAGGAAAATGCTTACCCCATTTTTATAAGTTTGTTTGTTTATTTATTTCCTTAAAGTATGAGGGGAGACGGTGGGGGGAGCTGAGACGCAGAGAGAGGGAGAGAGAATCCCAAGCAGGCCCCATGCTACCAGTGTAGAATCCCACAAGGGGCTCAGACCCCCAACTGTGACATAGTGACCTGAGCCAAGATCAAGAGTTGGATGCTCAACTGACTGAGCCACCCAGGTGCCCCAAATGCTCACCCTTTCTGTAGCTCAGGCTTCTCATCTGCACCTGTGGAGTAAGTCCTACTGTGCAGGATTGATGGAACATAAGATGATCATGCATGCAAATGACCTGATGCATAGTAATGGCAACCTAGCAAAAGATTATGCTTTAGTCCCAGCCCTGATCTCAAATGGTTTTGTGAAATGGGAGGATGGGACTTCTCCTAGCTGAGGTGGCCTGGCCTAGCAGCAAATTCTTTAATCTTTGTGGCCAAGTGGAGAGGTCAAGGTCTTTGGAGGCCCAAAGGCAAAAGGGTCAGTCCTAACTCTGTTGCTCACTCACCATGCGACTTTGACCAAGTTAGGAAACTGCTCTGAGTTTCCAGTTTTCCTCATCTACAAGAGGAGTGCAAAAATAAAACTGAAGTCAAAGTGCTATTGACATTCTGAAAGGAGTTTATAAACCCAGAATTATAACCGGCACATTTTAGGTGCTTGACAAACTTGAGTTCTTCTCTCCCACCCCAACCCCTCCTAATCTAGTTACTTGTATTTAGTGTTTACTAAACTCCATCCACACAGAAGGTCAGGCTCAGCCTTCACCAGTGCTCTTTCATTAGGCCAAAAAAAAAAAAAAAAAAAAAATTACTTATGGCTTTCCAAGTAAATTTTAATAAAGTTGAATAGCCATTTCATAGACTTAATATATCCCAACAGCCATGTAGGTAAACTGAGTGGAAAGAGTAGGAAACAGATACAAAATAGCATACTAAATAGAGAGCTGGGAAACTGTCCTAGATACACTGGGGGCTCAGGTTGTGACAGCAATGTTCCTATAAATCAGCAATGCTGGGACAGCTGGCGATCCCAACGAGAAAAATGGAAATGGAAAAAATGGAAAAAAACAAAACAAAATGAAATTAGATCTCCACCTCACTCATCCTGAGGAGACTGAACACCTGTATGTGGAGAGCAAAACTTTAAAATATTTTCATAACCTTAGGGACAAGCAAAGATCTCTTAGCAATGACACACAAAAATGCAGAACTCAAAAGGCGGACACATCTGAGTTCATCAAAATGAAAACCATCTGTACTCCAGCAGCATCATGAAAAAGTATTAGAAGACTAACAGCGGGGGTGCCCGGCTGACTCAGTCAGTAGAGAGTGCGACTCTTCATCTCGGGGTTGCGGGTTCAAGCCCATGTTGGGTGCAGAGACGAAAAATAAAATTTAGGGGCACCTGGATGGCTCAGCCAGTTAAGTGTCTGGCTTTTGATTTGGGCTCAGGTCATGATCTCACGGTTCATGAATTCGGGACCCACATCAGGCTTTGCACTGACAGTGTGGAGGCTGATTAGGATTCTCTCTCCCTCTCTCTCTGCCCCTTGGCTGCTTGTTTTGTCTCTCAAAGTAAACGTTAAAAAAAAATGAAGACGATTTTTAAAAATAAAAATAAAAAACGAACGGCAGACTAGAACATATTTGCAACAGGCAAGCAGGTGAAGGATTACATTTGGAATATGCAAAGAACTATAAATTATTAAAAAAAAAGGACAAACGAACAGAAAAACAGCAATAAACAAGGGCAGGCAGGGCACAAAAGAGGATGTCTGGATGGCCAGCATTTCCAGTGAAGGACATGCTCCCGCCTTAAATCATCAGAGAAACAAATAACATTTAAAACTCCAAAGATCTGCCGTCAGATGAGTGGCAATCAACAAGTCGGAGGAAAACCAAGCGAGAGGATGTAGGAAAGGAAGACAGAAGTGCTGACACCCTGGCAGTCACGTCATCGGCGCAACTCTGCAGGCCAACTGACCAAGACTGAGAACGGGTGAATCCGCCTGTGCGGTAGGAAATCACAAGCCAGTCTGAAATATCTAAGAATGGGAAACAACCTGACTGGACATCGAGTTGGGAATAAATACACCAAGGAATGCTCATGATGAAACCCTGCCAGGCAACCCCAGAAATGAAGGAAGACTATTTGTGCTCATGTGACTCCAGCTCACAACCGAGTGCAAACAGCAGCTTCTGGAAGGCTGTACATTCATGCAAAATGATACCCTAGCAACTCTGTACTCTGTTTATGACCTATAGCCACACAGTCAAGTATAAAACCAGAAGAACACAAAGATGATGACCAAGCATGCCTTGGGGCGGGAGGGAAGGAGGGTTTCAGTGGACCTACAATATTTGTTCTTTTCCCTTTTCATTATTTTTTCGTGACAAAATCTCGACATTTGCTTGTTGGTTTTAGGCGCATGTTAAGGTTTTTACTCTGGTTCATTTAGAAATTATTTTCAAGCAAATACAAAGTATCACTTAGGGCAATGGAACTTTGAGAATGGATGATGAAGTTTGAGGTTTTCTGGATAGAATTCAGTTCATAATAGCTACGGGATGTTAAATGATTAAGAAATTGGGATGGGGTGGGGAACCCAAGGAAAGAAATGAGAGAGGAGAGGGAGAAGAAGAAGAAAAGCTTAATGAGGGGGGACGTACCCTGGCAGCACTGTGAGATTCCAGAAATGACAATGCCATAGAGGGGGACCCAGAGCCCAAAGGCCACCTCTCTGCTTGTAGGCCTCAACCTCATGTAGTTAATTAACATTTGTTCATACAGGTAATCCATAGCTTTGCTTCCTACAGTCTGTTATGAAGGTTTCACCTACTTTCTCCCTTCTTTGCCATTTAGTAATTGGGTCTGATGCCTCCTTTTCCTTACCTCTACGAGTTTGTGATCAGGATTTTTATATGGCAGCTCATATAAAATTATCCTGTTATTTTACCTCAGAGTTTCTTAAAAGGTCATCAATTTATACTGAAAATTCTTTTATGCAGATTTATAGCAAGGCTGGGTGAATCCAATAAAGCCCCATCATCAACACTAGCATCCCTTAAGTGCCCGCTGGGTTCTGGAACATGTAGTATAGATGTAAAACATGCCGGCAGGCCCCCAAACGCTCTTTTATTGCTGTATCTCTATTTATATGAAGTGCCTTTCCTTTAAAGGACCTAGGGATCTAATTACATGGTCACAGCCAAGGACTTAAGAATATAATAGATCCAATAATTTGTTATTAAGTACTTGGATATGCTAACTACTTGCATAGCTTAGAGGCGCCACGGAGGATGGAGTTAAAGACAGTGAGAATGAACCAATGAAGGTGGCAGCATCTTCAGAAAGCATACTTGAGTAAGCACAGCCTCAATCAAGTAGCTTATGCGTCAATACATTTGTAATTGACCAATGATTTGTTTCTATGGGGTAACACCCAATAATAATATCCAAACACCAGGACCTTTATCACATAATATCTTTAGTTCTATTCTACAGATAATTCAGAGTAGGGAGTTGAGGGGAAGAGGTGATCCTTAATTTTAGTCGCTCATAATTTTTTCAGATGCAGTAAACAACGCCTTTTCTTGAGAAAAGGCTTAGTGCTATGGATGTGCACCTTTTCCTATCCAGCTCTTAACACAGTTCCATAGACCTAATATGAAAACCCAAACATTGCATTTATTAAGAAGATGAAGATTCAAAGGGTGTATTTTTGTTGCACCTAGCTTTTTGCTCATACCTGATGCTTTTAAAGAAACGCAGGGAAAAACAGACAAAGAAGTGTTAAAAGTTATCAAGAGAACCCTCTCCTTCCCGGAATGGGTCAAGTGATAAAATATAGTAGGTGGAACCATCTGAACCTACTAAGGCAGCAATTTCATGTATTCAATATTATGTAATACCGCCGTGGCTCGAGTCCATAAATGCAATATGGTTAATTGTTAATTATAACATATTTTGCTCATGTACCCTGGGCTGGGGATCCTCCCAGAGCAGAAGAGTTGGGACTTCTTCATGGCTGACAAACACAAAGCTCCCTCCCAAGCTCTAAGGGGTGCTTTACCTGCAAAAAAAATGGACAAATCTTCACTGTATGTGGTAATATAGAATGGCCTTCAGACCTGGCCCAACTGCGACTCCTATTCTTTGTGAGAGAAGTTTAACCAGGAGACAAAACTCTTCTGAGAATTAGGACGAGGCGGTCTCTGAGGGTCTTATACTTTTTCATTATTATTTTGAGAGGCAGAAAATCCCAAGCAGTGTCCACAATCAGCAGAGCCCAATCCAAGGCTTGATCCCATGAACCATGGGATCATGGCCTGAGCCACAATCAAGAGTTGGATACGTAACCCACTGAGCCACCCCAGGTGCCCAGGATTCTCTCAAGTGTTTATTTTTTATTTTTTATTTTTTATTGGTAATAGTTGAAGGCCTGATGTTTGCACAAGGTGAACGTGTCGAGTGATTCGAATAGAGAGCAGGCTCTTCTTCAGAGCAACATCATGTCAATACTGCTTTTTGAGGGGGAGCCAGGAGACCATCTCTCAGGCTTACCTTATCCACACCACAGGCCTCGTATGGCAGGTGCTGTGCTGTGTCACCCAGGAGGGGTGTCAAGAGCCTCAGACAAGCCCACACTTATACAGCACATTAGGGTTTGCCATTGGCTTTCCATAGACCATCTCTGCTGTACGTTTGGGGAGTGAAGGTGGGACAGGTGGACTTTGCCTTAGGTCATATCACCTCAGCGATGGAAGATGGTCTCAGATCCAGAATTAAGACTCCAGGCCTGCTCAGTCCATACCCTACCTCCTTACGTCACTGCATCAGCTTGGCTGGCAAGCCCTGGCCATGTGCTACGGCCAGCCGTCTATCACTGGGGCTGTGGGTCGTTCCTGCTCGACCACCCACCTCTCACCCATTCCTAGACTTCACACCTAGCAAGGGGGTGGCACGGATGCTGGGCAGGAGCACTTTTTCCTCACACCTTTCTGCATTTCCCAACCTGATGGGACTAGCCCTTAGGTAGCTGGGAGCTAGGCAGACCTACATTTTAATTCCTGAACTGCTACCTACCAGCTGTGTATCCTTGGGAACCTCATTGTGTCTTTGTTAAGTTTCTTTCCTTTGTAAAAATGGGACTATAAATATCTCCTTAGAGTTTTGACAACGAAATAAGTTAAAGCAGTTCAATTGCTGATACACGATGAAGAGAAAGGTCTTATTTTTCTTTCCCTTCTTTATTGCCTCCCCCCATGCTCCTCTTCTGATTATGTTTCTTTCTTTCCCAGGCACCGAAGGGAAAGGTGGTCTGTGGCTGTACAATATTAGTTGATTTCTTAGACAATTCTAAATAGTACAACTCTCATCAGCCTTGGCAGAAGTGGAGTCTTGGCATATCTATAAAGGGAAGGTTTGCTAAGCTAAAGGGCACTAGTAGGGACAGGCTAGGCTTATACTACAGGAACAACGCCAAGTCACAGAACAGGTTATTTCTCACGGCATGTAGTTTACTGTAGGGGCATGGGGCTCCCCACGGCAGCTGCTTATATCCTGTGACTCAGTGGCCCTACCTGTTCCTGTCATGTGGTTCCATCAGCCAATCGTGGCCTCCACTTTCCCTGCCCAAGGGGAAGAGAAACTGAATAATCACTCGGAAGCTTCTTGCTGTCCCACTGGGAAATACCACCCACCTCCTCTGCTTACACTGTTTGGGCCCAAACTAGCCAGGATACCCTATCTGCATGCAAAGGGGTGCGAAGTGTATTTTCAGGTTACCAGGAGGGAACACAAAGAAGCACGGTTAGGTGAACACACAGGCTTGCCCCTGCCCTATCAGTGTAATCAGGAATTCAGGGAGGGGCTCCTGGCTTGCTCAGGAAGAGCATGTGACTCTTGATCTTGGGACTGTGAGTTTGAGCCCCACATTGGGTGTAGAGATTACTTACAAATAAGAAAAACTTAAAATACATCTAAAAATCTACTTGTATACATAAGATAACTAAGATACTGCAAACAACCATAGCAGGTAAGTGCATAAACTAATTGTCCTATATCTACACAATGAAATACTACTCAGCAGTAAAAAGGAGTGAACTATTAATACACACAAGAGTGGGGCTAAATCTTGAAACAATTATGCTGACTGCAAGAAGCCAAATGAAAGGGGACTCTATTGTATGAACCCATTTATATGGAATACTGGAAAATGCCAACAAATCCACAGTGACAGAGAGTAGAGCAGTGACTGCTTGGAGACAGGGATGGAAGAAGGGATGGATTATAAAAGGGCACAAGGAAACTTTGGGAGGTGATCAAATCTTGATGTGGGTCTCCTTTCACAGGTGTTTATGTATACCAAATTTTATACTTGACTATATGCAGTTTATATTCCTCAAGGATACTTCAAGTTAAAGGACTAAGATATAGGTTCAAAATTATTTGATGTAGTATTTATTCCTGAAGAAGCTCTTTGTCTCCTTTGAGTTTTCTGATTATTTGAAAGCCATCAAATGGCATTTCATTACACACATTGAATAGTCTCTTCCCCACCTCCATGCTCTCTGTTTGCTCTAGATTCATTGCAGAAAGACTGCTGTCCAGGGCTTTACAACCAAAAAAAAAAAAAGTAGATTTAAATCTTGGCTCACCACTTGCTAGCTGCCTGGCTTTGGGCAACTTACTGACCTTGAACAGGACACTTATTACCTCACAGAATTGTCATGCAAGTAGGTGTCCAGCTACTTCTGGGAGCCTACCGAGCACTGCTCCGACCTTACACACCTGCTCCCTCCTGCCAAGCCACTGAAACTTCCTATTTGGTTGTTCTGCTGGTTTTGAAAGTGGTTCGTGTTCACTCGTTTCCAGTCCCTGTACTAAATGCAACAAAATTTAACAGGTTTCAAGACAACGTAGTCATCAAATAAATCCGACTTGAAAAACATCAGAAATACAAATACCTGTGATGAACAGGGTCTCAACACTTTAAATCAAGCCCATCCCTGTCCCTCCCGTTTCCTTATCGAGCCCTTCCTCCAGTTCTGGCAATCCTCACTGCATCTAATTCCTTTACACCTGAGGTGTGAAATGTCAATACCCCTGGAATAGAGGAGTACTATCTCAAGACTTTCGAGGATTTCTTCAAGAGCAAGGCATGAAGGAATTGGAATCAGGAAAAAGGCTAGAACTGGCAATCATGTAATTATTATTCATCATGGATTTTTCTCTTTTTATTTAAAAAATATTTCATAGATATTATTACTGAGGTTTTAGAGGCCCCTTAAATTTTTGTGCACCCTAGTCCTGGCCCTCCAGAAAGACGGTCCATCCCAAAGTTGCTTGGGTCAGAAGGACAGCAAAGGGAGGTGGTGCAACGCGTAGATGTGCCAAGGACTTGGAAGTGAACACCTGAGTTTTAGCTCTTCATTCTGCCGTTGCCACTAGCGGTGTGAGCCTCAGGAGACAGGCTGTGGGTCTCTGCTTTCCCAGCTGTGACATGGACAGGATGGCCTCCCACTGAGGTGGGGTGGGAGGAAGATGGTCCTGTACTGGTGAAGAGTATAGACCCTGGAAACTGGTTCTCTGGGTTCAAATCCCTGTTGAGCCATTTGTTAGCCACATGACCTCAGTTTTCTCATCTGAGAAGATTAGAGGAGATGCTAATACTGATCTCAGAAGACCAGGCTATGGATCAAGAGTCGATACATGTGAAACTCACAACCGGGACGTGACACAGTGTCGATTGGGGAAATCTTTCCAACCATCCTTACCACCAACCAGTTGTTTTAAGGATCCAGTTTTTCAGTATTCTCAGTGAAAGGGTAAAAGCCCTTTTGCAGGCTGCAAAAATCTCACTGCTAGCCATGATTATCACATGGCCTGAAAGGACATCTAAAAATCGATTCTTCTGCTGCTGGCTGGGTTTTGGTTCAGCCCAATTAATTGCAAAGGATAAGCTGGAAGACTGACAGGTCGTGACTAAATATTAATCTCTAACGAGGACAAGAGGAAGGTCGTCCTTCTCCAAAAACAACCCCAATGTTGCAGATGCCCGTTTTCACATCCATTTCTGGCTTTCCCCTCCTTTGAAGACAGCACTTGAAACCTCTTTTGCATAACTGAATCTTCAAAAGTTTACAGACCCATAAAAGAAAGCAGCTGAAGGGAACCATTCAAATGAAGCTGCTTAGAAAAGTAACTGATAGAGTTTCAGAAATGGAGGGCTTTCTGTGGAGTAGAAACTGAAGCTGAACATTTGAAAAAGTAGAAGAACACGAAGGTACTTGTTCATTTGATTTTGTGTAATTCATCTGAACTTTTCCATCAATATGAAAAAAAAAAGCAATGAGGTTTTCCTGGGCCCAGCTCCTCTCTATAGATATTAAAAAATAACCCCTGAAAAGAGAATTAAAGTCGCTTAAGTGATTGTTCTCCACTAAGAAACTGCGGACTAAACTTTGTGACAACAAGGACAATTCTTAAAGCAGAAATGAAAACGACAGATATATGGTCTGTGCCATTATATAAATGCCTATGTTGAAGTTTAGTACAATGGGAGCTTCTTAGAGATTGGTTCCATTGCAAAAAGAAAAAAAACTTAAAAGATGGACTCCATTCTATTTGGGAGAAAGTGAAGTTTGAATTTCAATTCCCAATCCGTGCAAAAGCAGCAACATTAAAAAAAAAAAACAGAATCAGCTTGACAGGTTTTTTTTTCCCCCTCCTGAGTGAGGGCACACAGAAGCCCCTCCTTCCCTACATGCAATGGCGCCCCCCAGCGCTCCTGTGACCAGGATTCTCCACACTGGGGGCCCAGCCTTGCTAGGGGAGGACAGAGGCAAGATGACCACCACCAAAGAGAGGTGACTGGATGGCCACGCTCAAAGAAAACTAGATGCTTTTGGAGCGGGGACGTGGGGCTTCCCTTACCGCCTTGTCCCTTGCTCTTCCTTTTAACACCAACTCCTAACCAACACAAAGTGGTTTGTGAATCACTGAATGGTTATGAAGAACTGGAAAAGGACGGACTCGAAGGACAAAAGCATTTAAAGAGGATGACTAACAGGAATGTTTCCAGAGCCCAAAAGAAAACAAACCAACCAAGAGAATACCAAAAAAACCTCTTCAGAAAAGTTCCCACATGAGTAGAAGCTAGTTTAAGCTTGGTTCTCCTGGCTTGGATGCCCTCTTCACCTCTGAACACTATCTCCATCCTTCCGCTCTGCTGCGGAAAATCTCACCTGCCACCTCAGGAGGTGGTCTTGACTCAACCAGTGTAGACACAGGATAACTAACCCCCAGCCATACTTTGCCCACAGCCTGGGTATTTGCTCTCGAACACTCCCGGAGGGGCTTTGGCACCCCTGCGTCACACTCAAGTTCCGTTAGGGAGGTCGCGATATGCTTCTTTATTCTTTCTGGGTTTCAATGCATAGCTCAGCTGTCGCCAAGATTTACATCGTCATAAAAATGTCAAAACTAAAAGTTGACTCAACCCACAATTGTGACATAACCCTACTGGGAAGACAGGGGAGGGAGTGTGTGTGTGTCAATAGTGGTGAGGCTGGCACCAGGAGGGAAGGGAAGGTGTGGCCACGCTAAGGCCTAATTTTCCGCAATAGGAACTAAAGGATACTTAAAACTGAAGAAGAAAAAAAAGGAACACATTCAAGTATAAATACTCTAAGAAATAGCTCCAAGATTTCAAAGCGCTTGCCTCTGGAGAGCAATATTTAGAGATAGGAAGGGTAAGAGACTGCTGTGTTTGATTGTTAGTTTTGTAGCGCTATTTAACTCAAAACCAGAATGTGTGCTTTGAGAACAAAAATCAAATCCACCCCTCCTTCTCAAAGGTCACCCTTTCGCTACATAAAACCTTGAAGTTACCCCTGGTCTTTGTCTTGGGCTACGTCAAGTTCACGGACCGGATGGGTGTTCTCTTTTATCCAAAGTTAGGAGGTAAAGGGCTAAGTGGGTTTGGTCACCCTGTTGAGGGGGCAGATTACTGGTGACCCATCATCACATCTTCTTGATAAAAAGAAGTAACCAAGATCATCCGTCATTATTTTTTATTTGAGAGCCAGAGAGCCAAAGTGGGCAAGCACACAAGCCAGTGGGGGAGAGGAGCCGAGGGATAGGGAATGCCAAGTAGGTTCCACGCTCAGTGTGGAGCCCGACACACGGCTTGATCCCACGACCCGGGGATCATGGCCTGAGATGAAATCAAGAGTCAGCTGTGTCACTGTCTGAGCCACCCAGGCGCCCCATTTCACCATTTGTTTTTTTAAGGAGGTGGTATCCATTAGGCTCCCAAGAAAAAGTTCTATAATGAAACTAAAGTACAAAGTCAATGTGGCATCAGGAACTTCCCAGCAAGGGGAATAGACAAGAGTGTTTTCCCATCCTGAAACATTTTCAAGGGAAAGCCCTTCAAAGGGGGCATCCAGTAGGGATTCCGGTCTTCCACGGGTGGGAGACTAGACCAGATACCTTCCCAATTCCACCCAATTCTAAGATTTTAAGTTGCTTTAGAGAAGGGTCTTACACTTGTGGATTAGACTGCCTCATTCACAGTCCTTTTACCCACAGTATAAAAATTCAGTGACAATTCAGTGCCTACTCTCCACCCACACCGTTCCCACAGGTGTGGGGCATTTGTCAACTATGATAAGAGAAGCTTAGAAGCCACAACCCTGTATATATTTGTTTCACACTCTGTCATTATTACAGCCTGTTTTAACAAATGAAGGTAAAGTACTGATGTCACCCTGAAAACTGGTCATAAATCTGCCTGATTTGGCCTTAGTGTGATTCATAAAAGTCTTTTGATGTTCTGGAGATCCCTGTTACACAGGAAACGGCCCAGCTCTGGACTCATCGAGGAAACAAAAAGTCAAAGACCAGTTCCTTTTTTTTTTTTTTTTTTTAACTAAGTTCAGCATGTCTAAGCTGTTCTTATAACCTTTGAATCAGCTATCGGTGGGGGGAAAAGCCAGATTAATTGCAGGGTGTGGAACCAGGAGCCAGACCTTGGTTCCAAGCCCAGTTCTGCCACACTAGCTGCGCAATCTTGGGCAAGTTACTTAATCCCTCTGGATATAGGTTTCCTCATCTCTAAAATGGGTGTAACATCTGGAACAGTTAGGTTGCTTTCAGTGTAACAGAAAAAAGCCAACCAAATTGGCTTCAACAATAAGGAAATTTATGGGCTCACACACCAGTGAGTCTACAGATTAGGAGGCTTTCAGGGTGGTTGGTCCAACCTTTCAGCCAGGTCCTCAAGGATCCACTCTGAGTCCATAATGCTGTTCGGCGTCGGGTGCATTCTAACAGGGTTCCCCTCAGCATCCCACACAATGACAGCCATGGGCAATCCTGGTTTCCTTGTTCATATCCAGCTGAAGATACAAACTGGCTGTCTGTGGCTTTCTCTCCAACCCAAAGGGGAGGGGGCAAATCCAGAAGCCCCAGCAACCTTGTCCTGCATCTCAGAGCCAAACTGGTCATAAATCCATTTCTGAACCAGTCACAAGGGGAGGGGATTGCACTGATTGGCCTAGATTAATCCAGACCACCCAGTGGATTTGGCATCTATGTCCCAAACCCCTCGGCTGCCACCCAACAGGAGGGGGGCGGGTAGACAGAAGGAGACACCCTGGTGTCTGAAACAACATCTACCTCACACACAAGTTCACTGGCAGGAGAAAACAAGAGGACACACACAAATGCACGTGGGGTGGTGGCCAAACAAAAGTCCCTCCCCTTCCGATGAGGGGGGAGATGAACTCTAGCATTTGTAGGGTTGGTCTCACCAGGATGAGCTAGGATAAAGCAGTCCAGGTCCCCTCCACGGAGGACACAAAGACATGACTGGCCAGAAACGCCCGGGAGCCTCTATGGGAGGCACAGCAGGGTCCAGGTTGAACTGCCCAACATAGAGTTTGCGCAGAACTCAACCCCAGCTTTCAGGCCTTCCAGCTGGGGCTCACCGTTAGGTCTGTGGCAGGCATATGACCACGGGGGCTGACCCCACTCCTTTCTCTAAGCCACCTGACCGCACGAACTGGCCCTGGTCAAGGAGGCACAAGGCTGCCGTGAGGCTCTTGGGAATGATCTGGCTTTCTTGATAGCGATGCTCCTCTCCGCCTTTCTCCTGCTGACTGTGGATGTGGCAGCTGGGGGGGAGGGGAGGCTGCACTGATCTCTAAACCACGTGGCATACCCAAGGTATAGCAGGGACACCAGCCCAGATGCCAGCAGGTACCCCCTTCATTCAAACCTTTACTAGGTCAAGCCACCGTGCTGGCCATCAAACAGGACCACTCGGCTCTCCCGCTGCAAGGGGCATAATGGAAGGCTTTGCTGCTTCTCTTCTGGATCCACCAACACATTTCTGGGAGGCCCACTTCCCACAGGCTACTCCCGGCCGGTGACTGAACAAGGCCACCGGGTCGGCACAGGCTCACTCCTGAGAGACGTGGGCACCCTTCAGTGGGCAACACTGCATCGGGGACTCCCCCGTCAAGCTGAGCTGCCCTGCAGTGTGACACTTTCTACTCCCCCTCCTTCCTTCCCGGTTCCATCTTACCTGCTCACATCAGACCTGCCTCCCTGTCTTTCCTCACCTTCTCCGGCCCCTCTTCTTTATCCTCCCCCAGCACCGCTCCAATCCTTCTCTGGCATCTCTACTCCTGTCTTGGCAGCTGCCCCTCAGAAGCCCTCCAAAATGCAGCCATTGTAGTCTTCTTCCATCACTTGCTACCACAAGCTTTCCTAACGGACTCTTGGAAGATCCCTATTCTAAGGGCAGAGATGAGGGGCTCCTGGGTGGCTCCGTCAGTTAAGCATCTGACTTCAGCTCAGGTCACGATCTCATGGTTCATGGGTTTGAGCCCCATGTCAGGCTCTGTGCTGACAGCTCAGCCTGGGGCCTATTTCAGATTCTGTGTCTCCCACTCTCTCTGTCCCTCCCCTGCTTGTGCTCTCTGGCTCTCTTTCTCGCTCTCCAAAATAAACCTTAATTTTTTTTTTTTTTTTTGAAACAACAGAAAGGATTATGAGAAAGCAAAGTGATTTTTAAGGGTCAACAACAACAACAAAAAAGACTCTTTCCTTCCACATTCTAAGTTGAGAAACAGATGTGCAAGTCAGTGATCAAAAGGTCCACTCTATTACTGCAAAAGCTGGAGCTGAAGCCAAAACGGCCATGACTTTCCACTGAATTCATACTCACTGAAGCGCACTCCCAACAGCTGGGGAACTGCAGGTTCCAGCATCCCCTGCTGCACATCCCTACTGCTCCCAGCACCCCATCCCCACCCCCAGGACTAGGGCCTGCGGGGACGAGAGCCTCCAGCCATCAACACCAAGATTGAGAGCCCAAGGAGGGCAAGACAATGCATGGGGGAGCAGGGTCCCTTCGTAGCGCTGACCCCACCCTGCAGGGTCATGTGGGCTGACGGGGCACCTCCATCACCTCCCGTGGTCGGTGGGACTGCTGTTCCTCAGGGTGGATCCTGCGGGAGGCTCCTAGGAGCAACTTCTCCAGGGCCCCGGAGAAGGAGAAAAGCTTGTTGCATAAACTAAGACAATGGAGGGGACAAAGACAGGACGCGCCCTCCACCATCGCAGTCCTGTAGCCGTGGCTCACTCCGCCCTCAAGCAGCCACCAGGTCGGGGGTGCCGAGAAGATGTGCTCCAAGAGGACTTTGATGGCAGGTCCCGACTTGCCATCAGAGGTGTAGACACAATGCCACAGGCTCTAATTCTGCACAGAGACACTGATGGCTCCCTCGGCTCTTTCCTTTTCTCTTCGTATCGTCCTGATTTGATCCACCCTGGATTTTAAAGTTTATTTGCTCTTTATGCCCTTCTGTAAATTATCATAGATCCTTTCTGGAACGAGGTGTGGGTTGGATAATTGTCATTTATATAAACAGGAGTAGAAGGGCACCTGGGTGGTTCAATTGCTTAAGTGTATGGCTCTTACTTCGGGCTCAGGTCATTACCTGGTGGTTCTATGGTTTGAGCCCCACACCAGGATCTGTGCTGACAGCGTGCAGCGTGGAGCTTGCTTAGGATTCTTTCTCTAACCCTCTCCCTCTTGTGATCTCTCTCTCTCGGGCGCGCTCTCTCAAAAATAAACGTTTAAAAAATACAGGAGCAGAGTTTTAGGGCTTTGGGGTCAGGCTGTCTGGGTTCAACAGCTTTGTTATTTCCCACTGTGTAACTTTGTAGGAGTCTGTGCCTCAGTTTCAACGGCGGCAAAATGGACAGAATAAGAATATTACCCCAGCAAGTGGAGGTGAAGGTTCAGCGAGCTAGCACTGGAAAACCCTTAACACAGCGAGCCCTCTATAAAGGCTAGTTATGGTTTTTATCACAGCAGGCACACCCTATTGTCTGTGCCAACCTGCACAGATTCCCGCCACAGGGGACTAAAGCGGGACTTCCACAAGGTGACACAAGAACAACGATTACTGATGTATCGAGGGAACATCACTGATGGATCTTGGACTAGACTGGCCAGAGGAGAACAGCCAGTCTTAACACAATGACTGCTGGAACTGGGGGAAAGTTTGGACCAAGGTTATTTTTCCAGAGAGGCACAATGTTCCCTTTTGAACAGCTGAGAAGCTGTAGGGTTGGGGTCTGTGGAGGTGGTGGGTGCAAGATGAGGTCATTAAAAGAGGATTTGAGGGCACAGGGGTGCCAAAGATACGTGGGGATGTTGTCCACACGTTCCAGTGGGGAGGCTGTGCCTACACGCCCTAATGAGGTTCAGGCGTGAAAGACCAGGCACCATCCCTGTTCTAGAATCAGGTGCTCCGAGTGGAGATAAAGTGCCAGCACCCAGGGAAAGAGACTGCAGCCTCTGCGTACCTAATTTAACACAGGAACAGGGAGAACCCTCTAAAATATGCAAAGTGCCTTGCAAGAAAGAAAAGCAACCCAGATCTGAGCAGTAATTCTGTTGCTAATTCTGTCTCCGATATTATGTATAAAGAACATGAACAACTGGGAGCGTTTTGAGTTTCTCAAAAGCCTAGAAATTCAATCAAGTCTCCCCCAGCCCCTCTTGTTTGATGTGCAAATTATAACGAGATTTTTCATTACACCAAAGCAGGAATTTACAAGCTGCGAACGCGTATCTAAGAGTGTCAAGTGAGAAGCTACTTGAACACACACGCCCACTTCAAGCTATTTCCAATGTCTTCCGGAAATAGAAACACCTATAAAAACTCCGTTTAAGATCACAAAAACCCTTTAAAAGCCCTACCTGGGATATTAGAAGTTTCCACCTCTTCTGGTTACGGCCAATTATAGAACTTCCTCCACCGTAAAGCACAATGAACAGAGCCGAGCAGGTGAATCACACGCTTTTTACGGTAATGACAAGACATAAATTACCATAAAGGCTTTCAATCCCCGCATTTCCAAGTGCTGCAATTTCGGAGAACGGCTCGTCCCTTTTCTCACTTGTTATTCACCAAACTTCGCGTTGGAAATGCGCTTAGACAGACGACCAGGATTCAAATGAAAAACCAAGCCCCTGACCTCTGACCGCGAACACGTGTGGGGCCGTGGGGCCAAATCTAATTTTTCAAGAAAAGCTAGAAACCCTATTTTTTTTTTCTCTTTCAAGAGCAAAACCTCCGGATTTTTAAATGTTGGCAGCTAATTACGATCTCTATAGAGGTACAGTGGGTTCCACAAGACGTACCTGGAGCTAAGTGGCCAGGGCACCAACCAGGCTGCGGGTTCTCCAGGACTTGGCCTCTCTGTCTCCAGAGCCACGTCTGAACCCGGCTCCGGGGCCTCTGATTTGGGGAGGCTCCCCACGCCGCTCCTGGTGTTGGAGGCCTCCAGGTAGCACTACAGTTTACTTTCCCGAGCCCAGCAGTCTCGGGCTTGCCCTCTTTATAGTTGTTTGCCCCGGCGGCCATTGCAAAATACCACACACCTGGTGGCTTCAACAACAGAAACTTACTTGCTCAGAATTGTGGAGGTGGGAGGTCTGAGATCAAGGTGTCCACAGAATTGGTTTTTCCCGAGGCCTCTCTCCTTTGGAGTCCACAGACCCCAACCCTACAGCTTTTTGGTTTGCCCTCTTGCTGCTGCTTTTTAAACACGGTCATCCTGACCTACCCTATGACCCAGCAGTAGCACTGCTAGAAATTTCCCCAAGGGATACAGGAGTGCTGATGCATAGGGGCACTTGGACCCCAATGTTTATAGCAGCACTTTCAACAATAGCCAAGTTACAGAAAGAGCCTAAATGTCCATCAACTGACGAATGGATAAAGAAATTGTGGTTTATACACACAATGGAATATTACGTGGCAATGAGAAAGAATGAAATGTGGCCTATTGTAGCAACATGGATGGAACTGGAGAGTGTGATGTTAAGTGAAATAAACCATACAGAGAAAGACAGATACCATGTGTTTTCACTCTTATGTGGATCCTGAGAAACTTAACAGAAGTCTATGGGGGAGGGAAGAAAAAAAAAAGAGGTTAGAGAGGAAGAGAGCCAAAGCATAAGAGACTCTTAAAAACTGAGAACAAACT